>NW_026007808.1:0-3910 GCF_001458135.2 Marmota marmota marmota
GATAGGGAAGAGGGGAGGGAGGGAAAGGGAGGAGGCAGGGGATTAGCAAGGATGGTGGAATGTGATGGACATCATTATCCAAAGTACATGTATGAAGACACGAATTGGGTGTCAACCTACTTAATATACAAACAGAGATATGAAAAATTGTGTATATATGTGTAATAAGAATTGTAATGAAAAAAGTACATGTATAAAGGCATAAATTGGCATGAACATACTTTATATACAAAGATATGAAAAATTGTGCTCTATATGTGTAATAAGAATTGTAATGCATTCCACTGTCATATATGTAAAAACTAAAATCAATATAAAAGAAATATCCATCAACAATAAAAAACTAAAAAAAGAAATATTCATAACAGCAGTATTCACAATTACCAATACTTTGAAAGTTCTTAACAGCCACCAGTTATAAATGGATTAAATAAATTAAGTGTGGTATATTCACACATTGGAATACTAAACATCAACAAGAGTGAGCCAGGTCTGAGGTGGTGGCTCAGTGTTAGAGCACTTGCCTAGCATGTTCGATTCTCAGCACTGCATATAAATAAATAAAAATAAAGTTCTATCAACAACTAAAAACATAAAATTAATAAAAAAAGATCGAGCCAAATATAACTATTTGAACAATATGGATGAATAGGACAACCATGATACTGAACAAAAGAAGCTGATGGGAAAAAAGAGTAGATGTGGTATGATTCCACTTATATAAGTTACAAAAACAAACAAAAGTAACCCATGTTAAAACAGAGTGTAATAATTTCCACTGGAGTGAGGTATAGCAACTGGAAAGGAGCATGGAGAGTTACTTCTGAGGTGTTGTTAATATTCTGTCTCTTGATTGGTGTTGTTGCATGAAGGCACACATTCTGTGAAATTCAGTGAGCTACACATATGTGATTTATGTACTTTCCTATACGTGTGTTATATTTCAACAAAAACAAAACAGTATCAAAAAACACCACTGCCACCACCACCACCAAAAACACCAACAAAAAGCAGGCAGTATGCCTCCAGACACCACACATTTAACCATGAAACCACCTTTTACCACTAAGTAGAGAACTGCAGAGCCAAATCCTCAAGGTAAGATTCTTTGAGCAATTGACATTTAACTAAAGAGCCCAAAGATAAGAAGTGATCCCCACAAAAAAAGATAGGAGCTAAGGTCTATATACAGAGAGGAAAATAACATATTTGAGGAAAAGGATGTCCAATGTAGATGGAGAAAGCTGAGCAAGGAGAAAATATATTTTGAGATGAGGCTGGAGAAGAAATCTCTGACATACTGCAGAGCCTTGTATGACATATTAAGGATTTTGGATTTAAGGTGCAATGGGAAATCATTAAAATATTTAAACAGAAATGTGGCATGATATAGGTTTACATTTTTAAAATATCACTGGTTGCCATGTAATTAATTCACTAGAGGGTGAGATGAGAGGAAATGAGACCTGTTAGGAGGCTATTAAATAGTCTAGGCAAGAGATAATGGGGACTTAGACTTAACTGATGGCCATGGAGAGGGACAGAGTGCATAGATTTGGGATACATTTTCATAGAAAATTGGCAGGGCTTCATGATACAGGAAAGGGTGAGTGAAAGAGATGGGTAGATTCAAATGAGGCCTAGGGATGTTAGCATGTACCATTGGGTAGATGGAACTACTGATGACTGAGATAAGGAAGATAAAGGCAGAAGAGATTTAAAATGGGAAAGACAGGAACAAATCAAGAGCTTGGTTTTGGATATGTTAAGTTTGAGGTGTCAGAGTGACAGTGAGATAGAGATGTCAAGTGGGTAGTTGGATTAGTAAACCTGGAACTGAGTAGATACGGATGGACTGGAGAGATATGAAAGTTGTTGGCAAAAAGATGTCGTTGAATGCTGTGAGTGTGTACAAAGTTCATGGAAAGATTGTTTATAGAAGAGTTGGAAAGGGTCCAGGACTGAACTCTGCGGACAATCCAACATTTTAAAAGTTAAAAAGAAGAGACGGAATCAACAGAGAAGAATAAGAAAAAAATAGTGAAGTCAGGAGGAGACCTAACATATTGTCATGGTAAGAATTTCAAGGAGAAAAGAGTCACCATTATGGTCAAATATAGCCAAGAGGACAAATAGTTGTAGCAATGAAGGTATTGTTGAATTTAATGTCTTCTGAGATGCTTGGTGACCTTAGCAAGAGTAATTTTTATCAAATGCTGAAAGTAGAAATCAGATTGTGGTGACTTAAGGTGTGAAAGGGAGGTGAGGAATTTAAGTATAACCAACTCTGACAAAAGGCTTGGTTATGTACAGAAGAGAGCAACAGGGAAGAAATGAAAGGGGACAGAGAAGATAGCTAGAAGGAATTATTGGTGGAGAATTTTTACTTAAGATAGAAGAAGTTTGAGTTGTTTACAAGCCTTCAGAGAAGTTGTCAGTTTAGGAGTGACTGAAAATACAACAGAAGAACCAAGGTCCTTTTGATTGAATATTTTAATCATTTTTACATCCATATGTGTCACCCCATCGCATTGGGATTGCTTTAGTTCAAATCCTCATCATTTCTCTATTATCCTTAACAATTTCCTAACTGGTCCTCTTGTCTCCCATTATCCTTTCCTTCAAAACATTTCTGCATAAGCAATTCACAAACAGCGGTCCTTGGTTCCTTAGGCCCTTTCACGGTGTCCTGAAGTGAAAACTATTTTCATAATAATTCTAAGATGTCATTTGCTTTTGTTAATGTATTGACATTTTTTGATGGTACAAAAGTATGACAAGTAAATCTTCCAGCACTTCAGCATCAATCAAGGCAATGAAACCAAATTGTAGTAGTAGTATTATCCAGCAATTCTTCATCATCACTAACATGCAGGAAAAAAAATCGCCAGTTTCACTTAAGAATGTTCTTGATTAAGCAGTAAATGTATTAATATTGTTAAATGTTAAATGTCGCCCCTTGGGTACACAATGAATATTGTGTGTGATAAAATGGAAGTATTCAGTATTCATAAACAACCTCAGCTGTACAAAAAAAAAAGAATATCATTTGCCACAGGAAAAAGCACTTGTGAGTTCTATATTACACTAGCTGTCTTTTTCATGGAATACCATTTTTAATTGACATAGCAAATGACAAAATAGCGTTATTCAAACTTGGTTATTTGGCAGGCATTTTCTGGAAAATGAACCATGTGAGCTTGCCACATCAAGAAAAAGAACTGACAATATTTGTTGCCAGTGATAAAATTTTAGTTTTTCAAGTGAAAATTAGTTTTAGAAAATGCGTATCTGCCATCATGAACTTAACACAGTCTCCTCACATTTTTGATGCAATTGATATTAACATGCAATTTTACAGTACTGTATAATAAAATGTATATGTGTGGTCAACTTGATTCTGAGGACCAATGTTTTCCAAATGACCAGTTTCCAAAGCCACAAAACCATGCATAAGCAAAACATGCAAAAATGAATGTATGGAGGGGCTGGGGTTGTGTCTCAGCTATAGTGTGCTCACCTAGCACTTGCAAGGCACTGGGTTTGATCCTCCACACCACATAAAAATAAATAAATGAAGGTATTGTGTCCAACTATAACTAAAAAAAATATTTTTAAAAATGAATGCATGAATGAGTTATGAAAGCTACAAAGTATAAAATAAATCAATAGGTTTTAATGTAACAGAATATGCAAAGTTTCTTCCTAAGGTTCTGGTTATACATTCCAACTAATCTTTAAGAAATTTGGGCTGGAGATGTGGCTCAAGTGGTAGCATGCTTGCCTGGCATGCGTGCGGCCTGGGTTCGATCCTCAGCACAATATACAAACAAAGATGTTGTGTCCGCCTAAAACTAAAAAATAAATATTAAAATTCTCTCTCTCTCTCTCTCTCTCTCTCTCTCTCTCT
>NW_026007809.1:0-3909 GCF_001458135.2 Marmota marmota marmota
TTAGTTCTTAGAGTAGTTTCAGGTTTGGTTTAAGTTAAGGTTTAGGGTTAGGTCTATTGCTCGTTGTATTTTTTTTTTTTTTTTTTTGAGTCTAGGGTTAGGGTTAGGGCTGGTTAGGGCTAGTGTTAGTTTTAGGCTTAGGGTTAGGGTTATATTTATAGTTGGGTTTAGATCTATGATTAGGCTAGAATTAATGATGGGGCTAGGGTTAGGGCCAGGGTTAAAGTTATGTTAAGGGATAAGATTAGATCTAGGGATAGGGCTAGTGTGAGATTTAGAGTTAATTATAGGGCTAAAATTAGAGTTAGGGATTTGCATAGGGGTAATTAGGGCTAGGATTAGGGCTAGGGTTAGTGTTCAGCTTAGGCCTAGCGATAAGAATAGGGTTAGGTTTACGTTTAGGATAAACAATGGCTATATAGCTAGGTTTAGATGTATGGTGAGGGTTAGAGTTACAGTTAGGGTTTGGGTTGAGGTTAGGGTTATGATTAAGGCAAGGTTTAGGGCTAGGATGAGGGCTAGTGTTTATTTTATATTCAGGGCTACGATTAGTGCTAGGGCTAATATCAGGTCTCAGGTTATGGTTAAAGATAGTTTTAGGGTTAGGCTTATGGCTACGACTAGTGAAGGGTTAGGATTCGGGTAAGTGTCAGGTTTAGAGCTCAGGGAATTATTAGGAGAAATATTTGGCTTAGTTAAGGATTTAGGTTTATGGCTCAAATTAGAATTAAGGTTAGGGTTAGGGTACAGTTAGGGTTTGTTTTAAGGTTCATGTTTGGTTTATGGTAATGTATACGGTTAGCGTTAGTGATAGGGTTAGTTTAGAATTAGGGTTTGCATTAGGGTAGGGGTTATGGTTAGGGTAATTTAAATGGTAGAGGTTAGATTAGAACTAGAGTTATGGTTAGGAATATGCCTTGAGTTAGTGTTAGAGTTAGTGTTAAATTTAGAGTTAGTGTTAGGGTTAGTGTTGTGTTTAGCATAAAGGTTAGTTTTTGAGCTAGGTTTATGGCAAGGTTTACGGTTAGGTCTAGGGATAAGATAATGGTAGGTTTAATATTAGGATTAGAGTTAGGGCTAGGGTTATCATTAACATTAGGGTTAGGGTTAAGGTAACGGATAGGGTTAGTTTGGGTTTAGATTTGGTTTAGATTTAAAATTAGTGATAGTTTTAGGATTAGGGCTATGGTTATGTTTAGGTTTATGGTTAGGTTTATGGTTTGATCTAGAGTTAGGCTATGTTGAATGTTAATTTTAGGGTTATGTCTCTGGTTAGTTTTCCAGTTAAAGTTAGAATTAACGTAAGGGTTCTGGCCAGGATTGTCAATAAGTTTAGGTTTAGGGTTAGGGTAATGGGTAGGTTAAATCTAGGTTTGGGGCTAGGTTATGTTTAGGATTTGGGCTAGGTTTGAGTGAGTGGTAGGGATTGGTCTAGGTTTATGTTAAGATAAAAGGCTTTGACTATCTTACGACTACAGTGAGGGATAGGGTTACGTGTAGGGCTAGTGTTAGGTTTAGGGTTATGCTTAAGGCTAGGTTTAGGGCTAAAATTAGCTCTATGTTTAGTGTTAGGTTTAGGCCTAGGGTTAGGCCTATGGGTAATGTAAGATCTAGGGAAATGATTAGGGCTAGTTTTAGGGTTAGGGTTATGGCTGGGTCTAGAATTAGGTTTAGGTGTTGGTTAGTTTTAGGTTTGGAGGTAGGTTTAGTGTTAAAGGCAAGGTCGGTGTTTGGGTTAGAGGTAAAGTTAGGGTTACAGCCAGAATTAGGACTAGGTTTAAGTCTAGGGTTTGAGTTAGTGTTTGGGTGAGGTAAAGGTTTTTATTAGGGCTAGGGTTAGGATTTTGTTTAGGTCTAGAGCTAGAGTTCAGGCTAGATTTGGGATTGGGTTTAGGTCTATAGATAGTGGTAGGGTTAGGTTTAGGCATAAGGTTACAAGTAGGGCTAGTGTTAGGGTTTGGTTTAGGGTTAGGGTCAGGTTTAGCCCTAGGGTATATGTTATGTTCAGAATAAGGGTCAGTGTTGGGGTTAGGGTTTGGTATAACATTAGAGCTAGAATGAGATCTAGGGTTAGGGCTATTAACATGGTTAGGATTCAGTTAGCCTAAGGATTAAGGATAGGTCTAGGGTTACCATTAGGTTTAAGGTTTTGCTCAGGGTAAGGTATAGTGTTAGGGCTAGGGTTAGGTTTATGGTTAGGGTTAAAGCTAGGTTTAGGGCTCAGATTAGGACTAGTTTTTATGTGAGGTTTAAGGCTAGGGTTAGGGCAATGGCTAATATAAGATCTTGGATTACAATTAGGGTTAGAGGTAGGGATAGGTCAAGTGTTAGTGTTAGGTTTAAGATTTGGGTGATACTTATAGCTAGGTTTAGTGTTAGGATATCAGTCAAGTCAGGGTTAGTTTTAGGGTTAGGGTTAGAACCCAAATTAGGGATAGGGTTACTGTTAGGTTTCAGTTTAAGTTTAGGATGGTGTTTAGAGCTAGGATGAGTATTAGAATATAATTCAGGTTCAGAGTTATTTTTAAGGTTATGATTAGGACTCGAATTAGGGCTAGACTTAGATCTAGGTGTAGTGCTTGCATTTGTTTTAAGTTAAGTTTATTGTTAGGCCTGTTTCTCGATTTTGTTTTACTGTTATGGTTAGGGTTAGAGCTAGTTTTATGATTAGCTTTAGGGTTGGGGCAAGGGTTAGGGTTAGGTTTAGTATAACACTAGATTCAAGGATTGGGCTAGGTTGTGTGTTAGGTATAGGTCAAGATTTAGGGGTAGAACTAATGTCAGGTCAAGATTTATATTAAGTGATATTTTTAGGGTTATGTTTATGGCTAGATCAAATTAAAGTGTTAAGTTTAGGGAAAGGGTCAGAATAAGAGCTGGGGTATTATTAGGGTCAGAGTCAGGATTCGGGTTTGGGTTGGGTTAAAGTTTAGGTTTAAGCCTCAAATTAGCATTAAGGTTAGAATTAGGGTTAAGGTAATGGATACTGTTAGGTTTAGTTTTCAGGTTAGGTTTAAGATAGTGATAGTTTGAGGATTAGTCTTAGGGTTATCATTAGGGTAATTTATAAGCTTAGACCTAGGGTTAGGGCTAGGGTTATGGTTAAAATGAGGGCTAGAATTAGGGTTAGGGTCCTGGTTAAGGCGAGGGTTACAGTTAGGATTAGGTTTAGGGTTTGAGCTAGGATTTTTGCTATGGCTAAGGTTTATTTAGAGTTTGGTCTAGGTTTATGGTCAGGGTTAGTGTTACAGTTAGGGCGAGGGTTATCATTAAGTTTAGGGTAATAGGTTTAGATGTCAGGTTAAAGATAGGTTCAGGTTTAGGTTAGCTTTAGGTTTAGGTTTAGAATTAGGTTTAGGATTTGAGCTAACATAGATTTAGGGTTAGGGGTTAGGTTCACTATTAGCTCTAGGATTAGGTTTTGGTTTAGGGTTAGGGTACATTTAACTTTAGGTCTATTGTTATCATTAGGGTTAAGTTTAGGGTTCGGGTAATGGGTAGGGTCCGAGCTAGTGTTTGGGCTAGTGTTAAGGTTAGGATTAGGGCTGGGGTTAGTGCTATGGTTAGGCCTTGGGTTAGTGTTAGGTTTAGGTTAAGTGTAATGGTTAGGGATTGAGCTAGGTTTAGGGCTAAGGTGAGGGTTAGGGTTACAGTCAGGGCTAGGGTAGGGTTAGGGTTAGGTTTAGGGCTAGAGTTAGCATTAGTTTTAGGGTTATGGTTAGTGTAATGGATAGAGTTAGAGCTAGGCTTTGGTCTATGTTTACAGTTAAAATTAGGGCTAAAGTTAGTGAGGTTTAGAGTTTTGGCTGGGGTTATATTTAGGTTAAGGTTTAGGGTTTGAGTAATGTAAGAGCTACAGTTATGTTTATGGCTATATTTAGAGTTCGTCTAGTGTTACGGTTAGTTTTT
>NW_026007810.1:0-3909 GCF_001458135.2 Marmota marmota marmota
ATGAAGTTCCATCTTCTAATACTGTTTACATGTGACTTCAGGGATTATGTCTCCAACCTATGAATTCTGAGGAACAGCATTTGAACTAGAGCACCATCTTAAAGGGAAATCCATTTCATCAATTTCATTCAATCATAGGTAGCAAAATGCTGGGGGAATTTTGTTCTTGATGTACTCTTAACCCTAAAGGAAAAGCAGACTTTACAGAAGGAAATACAAAATGACTTCAAGTTATTATCCTAACAGTACATTCTTAAAAAGAGCTTGGGATTAATATTGTTGCTAGTGCTTTCCTCCATCCCCCATTTTCTTTCTAAACAAAATAAAACAATCTTCATATTTTAGGAAAACATAATAAAGCATTCATAAAGTTCATAAACTTTAGCTGTATGTGGTAAATAATCATACACTGAACAATTACAAAATCAAGTGCTGTCTTTTAGTGTGCATGCTTTCGTGTGTGTGTGCGCGTGCATTTTTTTCCAGATTTTGAACTGCACATAAACAGAACCATGTTATATTTTTTGGTTTTTCTTCTTCCAATAAACATTATGTAGTTTTAATTTATTCATTACTGTATTTTAGTATACCATTGCACAAATATGCAACTCTATCTATCTATCTATCTATCTATTTATTCTACTCTTGATTGACATCAGGTTGATGTGCCATTTTGATATCTCCTTCATGACCACTAGTGCACATGTCACATATTTTGTCTGTCTAATTGTTCTGGCTAGAGTTTCAAGAAGTATGTTAAAAAGAAGTGGTGAACGAGGGCATCTCTGTCTTGTTCCAGTTTTTAGAGAGAATGCCTTCAGTTTTTCTCTGTTTAGAATGATGTTGGCCTGGGGCTTAGCAAAGATAGCTTTTACAATATGGAGATATGTTCCTGTTATCCGTAGTTTTGCTAGTATTTTGAACATGAAGGAGTGCTGTATTTTGTTGAATGTCTTTTCTGCATCTATTAAGATGATCATATAATTCTTTAAGTCTATTGATGTGATGAATTATATTTATTGATTTCTGTATGTTGAACCAACCTTGCATCCCTGGAATGAACCCCACTTGATTGTGGTGCACTATCATTTTGATATGTTTTTGTACTTGATTTGCTAGAATTTTATTGATAATTTTTGCATCTGTGTTAACTAGAGATATTGATCTGAAGTTTTTTTTCTTTGATGTGTCTGTCTTTGTCTGGTTTTGGAATCAGGGTGATATTGACCTCATAGAATGAGTTTGGAAGTGCTCCCTCTTTTTCTATTTCATGAAATAATTTGAGGAGGGTTGGTATTAGTTCTTTGAAGGTCTTGTAGAACTCAGCTGTGTATCCACTGGGTCCTGGGCTTTTCTTGGTTGGTAGGCTTTGATGGCGTCTTCTATTTCATTGCTTGAAATTGATCTGTTTATCTTGTGGATATCATCCTGATTCAATTTTGGCAAATCATATGACTCTAGAAATTTGTTGATGACTTCGATATTTTCTATTTTATTGGAGTAAAAATTTTTCAAAATGATTTCTAATTATCTTCTGTATTTCTGTAGTGTCTGTTGTGATATTTCCTTTTTTCATCACAGATATTATTAATTTGAGTTTTCTCTCTCCTTTTCTTCATTAGCATGGCTAAGGGTTTATCAATTTTATTTATTTTTCCAAAGAACCAACTTTTTGTTTTGTCAATTTTTAATTGTTTTGTTTCAATTTAATTGATTTCAGCTCTGATTTTAATCATTTCCTGTCTTCTACTGCTTTTAGTATTGATTTGGTCTTTTTTTGCTAGGGCTTTGAGAGTAATGTTAGGTCATTTATTTATTGACTTTTTATTCTTGTAAGGAATGAACTACATGCAATGAATTTTCCTATTAGTACTGCCTTCATAGTGTCCCAGAGATTTTGATATGTTGTATCAGTGTTCTCATTTATCTTTAAGAATTTTTAAATCTCTTCTTTGATGTATTTTGCAACCCATTGTTGATCCAATAGCATATTATTTGGTCTCTAGGTGTTGGAGTAGCTTCTCTTTTTTTATTTAACCATTGTTTTCTAAATCTACTCCATTATGATCTGGGTAGTATGACGCAGGGTAGTATCTCTACTTTGTTTTGTATTTGCTAAGAGTTGCCTTGAGAAGGATTTATTTTAGAGAAGGATCCATGTGCTGCTGAGAAGAAAGTGTACTTGCTTGCTGAAGGATAAAATATTCAATATATGTCAGTTAAGTCTAAGTTATTGATCGTATTATTGAATTCTATAGTTTCTTTGTTAAGCTTTTGTTTGGAAGATCTACCCAGTGGTGAAAGAGATGTGTTAAAGTCACCCAGAATTATTGTGATGTGGTGTATTTGACTCTTGAACTTGAGAAGAGTTTGTTTGATTGACATAGATGCTCCCTTGTTTGGGGCATATATATTTGTAATTGTTACATCTTGTTGGTGTATGTTCCCTTGAGCAGTATGAAGTGTCCTTCTTTATCCCTTTTGATTAACTTTGGCTTGAAGTCTACTTTATTTGATATGAGGATGGAAGCCCCTGCTTGTTTCCACAGTCCACGTGAGTGGTATGATTTCTCCCAACATTTTACCTTCAGCCTGTGGATGTCTTTTCCTATAAGATAAGTCCCTTGAAGGCAGCATATTGTTGGGTCTCTTTTAAAATTTCAATCTGCCAGTCTATGTCTTTTGATTGATGAGTTTAGGACATTAACATTCAGTGTTATTATTGAAACATAATTTGTTTTCCTGGTCATTTTTGTTTACTTTTGTTATTTAACTTGACTTGGTTTCTCCTTTGATTGATTTTTCCTTTAGTGTAATACCTCCCTTTTCTGATTTTCATCATTGTTTTTCATTTCTTCCTCATGGAATATTTTGCAGAGGATGTTCTGTAGTGCAGGCTGTCTAGTTGTAAATTCTTTTAACTTTTGCTTATCATAGAAGGCTTTTATTTTGTCAACAAATCTACAGCTTAATTTTGCTGGATATAGATTCTTGATGGGCATCCATTTTCTTTCAGAGCTTGGTATATGCTGTTGTAGGATCTTCTAGCTTTCAGGGTCTGGGTTGAAAAATCTGCACATATTCTAATTGGTGTCGCTGTATAGGTAATCTGGTTCCTTTCTCTTGTTGCCTTTAAATTTTTTTCCTTATTCTGTATGTTAGGCATTTTCATTATAAGGTGACTTGGTGTGAATCTGTTGTGATTTTGTACATTTGGTGTCCTGTAAGCCTCTTGTATTTGATTTTCCAATCCATTCTTCATGTTTGGAAAATTTTCTGATATTATTTCATTGAATAGAGTGTGTATTCCTTTGGTTTGTGACTCTATGCCTTCCTCTATCCCAATAATTCTTAAATTTGGCCTTTTTATGCTATCCCATAATTCTTGAATGTTCTGCTCATGGTTTCTTACCATCTTCACTGTGTGGTCCACATCCTTTTCAAGATTATATATTTTGTCTTCATTGTCTGAGGTCCTGTCTTCCAAGTGATCTAATCTTAAGACTTAAGATTGTTGGTGGGGCTTTCTGTTGAGCTTTTAATTTGGCTTACTATTTCTTTCATTTTAAGGATTTCTGGATTTTTTCAGAACCTTATTGAAGTCATCTTTTGCTTCCTTTATTTGCTTATGAAGCTCTTTATTGAAATGATCTTTTGCTGCCTGTATTTGCTCTCTTACATCATCCTTTAGTTCACAGAATGTTTTGATTATGCACATCCTGACTCCTTCTCTGTCACTTCTCCTGCGGGGCTGCCATGGGTTGTGATGATGTAGTGTCCTGGTTTGTTGGAGGTACTTTCTTCCCTTGTGTGTTCATGTTGTTCATGTGTCCTCCCTTCCAGCTCTGTGGACCTGAGGTGTTACAGTGTCTACCCTATAGGCTTCTAGTGCCCTGCAGGTTCCTAAAA
>NW_026007811.1:0-3909 GCF_001458135.2 Marmota marmota marmota
AGTGCAGTCAAGCGGAGGGAAGACTAACCAATCACAGTTAGCCCAGTCACCCCAGTTACAGAAACAGAGCCCTGTTACCCTAGTTACAGAAACAATACCCCATTAGGTAGTTCCGTGTTCTTAAAGGTTTCTATAGCAAAAGGAAAAGAACACCTTGCTCTAGTCATGACTCTTCTACTTGGCATGGTTGTTTTACAGGATGAAGTCATAAAACAAAATGGAGTCACATTTGCTCCTACTATCACATTCCCCACTGGTTTTAGTAGGTTTGATGTCAATCTTGCACATCATTAGGCCTCAGTTTTTGTTTCATCCTTCTGTGTCTAAGGGACTATACTGGGCTCTCAAGACCATAAGTCTGACCCCATCTACATTCTTTTGTGTATATGGTTTAGGAGGGTTTTTAAGAGGCAGGGTCCTACAGTAATACCAATCAGGTGAAGGACTAGGGGCCCAACTATGGCTGAAATGATGGTAGTCAACTAAGGGGACCATGAGAATAGATTTTGGAACCAATTTCCTGAAGTTTCTAGTGTTTTATCTCTTTCATTTAACCTGTTTTTCACAAGCGCCAAACTGTACTTTATTATCCCAGACTGGTTTGCATAGAGAAACAAGTTTCTACTGGAGCCATACAAAGTCTTCCTTGTTTCAGAAAGAGACCATCTAGACCTCATCTGTTTTGTAAGACTATTTCTGTCAGAGAGTCTAGTGAAACCTCTAGTTTGGAGATTGACCTTTCTAGTTTTTCTAAATCTATATTTATTTGATGGCTGAGGGACTTAAAATTTTTAGAGCTTGTGATAAGAGCTGTAGTTCCCAAAGCAGTAGATACCAGCCAGGAGGGGAACTAAAATGGGGGTAGCCAGTCTATGTTGATAAATCAGTGGGGTCTGGCCTTTTAATAAGTCCAGGTGTTCTTTTTCTTTTACTCCATCAAAATAGTAAGTTACATAGTTCAGAGTTATTGACAGTTTGGAGATTTAGTCAAGGAGTTCAAAGTGGGAACCGAGAAGCACAATTTTTGGTGAATGGGGAGTTGTCCCACTTATAAGTTGGGTTGCGGAAGCAAGTGTCTCTTTATGGGAGATCACACAGGGTGATCTTGGGAGTAGTTTCCCAGGTACATCTTCCTGAGCTAGACATTGGTGAACATCTATGTTGACCGTAATTTTTTTTTTAATATTAGGGACCTCCAACTGCCGTAAGGGAAAAGGGCGATGACCGTTCTTGCTACTTCCAGCTGAAAGGGGGGCGATGTGCAGTGGGCAAGCAGTTTTGGAGTCCCTTTTTAGAAACCGAGTGGGTCAAGGAGTCCATGGTAAAAATCTGGCTCAGGAAGAACAGGATGTAAATTCACCTGGGGTGAGCACTTCTATGAGAGAAACAAAAAGACATGAGTGCTGAAGTAAGATTAATACAAAATAGCAGTTGTAGCATCTGAAACCTGTTCATGAATATCATGAAAATGACAGAAATTAATAATTGTTTACCAGGAGGCGGAAGACCTGAGAAAATGTCCCCATAACAAGGCCTAACAAAGCCTAATAAGGCACTTTTTTTAGGGAACATAAATCTTTAACATTGTTAGAATTATCAGGAATGTAGACACAATATTTAGTTAAATTAGTTAATGTCATCTGATTTTTGTAAAAATACCTTTTTGGCATGACCACTGTGTTCAGTAAAGATCCTTTTGTTACTTAGGGCTAGATAATTATATTAATAAACATTGATTACATCTACCTGTGTAGGAAGTTAGGAAGATCTGTAGGCCTTAAATGGAATAGAAACTTCTGGCATTTATTGGTAGTTATCAGGCATTTTTGCCTAAGAATTTTTCTTCTGTTGTCTCCAGTCTTACTTATTTTTGGGGATGCTAACATTAGTGTACATTTTAAGTTACATTAACTGTTGTTGTTTTTTTAAATGTCCAGGAATGGCTGTGCTTTGGTTTTAACTGTTTTTGCTAGGTGTTTAAGACCAAGCTGGTCAAACTGACCTTGTTTCTATCTATTGTTAAGAGTCAGCTGAGTTTCCTCGGAGGACATTCTTGGGGAACGTGTGAGTAGCATTTTAGCTCTGTTAGTGTCATCTGCATTAGGATGGGTCAAGGTCTTGCTGACCATATGGCTTTCCTTGGAAGCATCAGGCATGTCTCCTTTTTAAATGACCCTCCTGTTTTGCAGCATGTACACTCATTGGCATTTTGTTTTCCATTGGTCTCATTAATCTCCCTTATCAGGAGGTTATGTGGCCTGGAGTTGCAAAGCATTTTCCCCTGTCCTGGGTTCAGGCTGACTTAGAGGGCAAGAGCCAAATATTGGTTTTTTTGGCCCCTTTATTTTAACCTTAATATTTAAATTTGGCCTTAAACATCCAGCAAGTCAGTTTTTACCAGTTTTAAAGTAAGAATGCTGGGCTTTAACTTTAATCTTTATAACTTTACAGTTTATTTTTACATAACACAATATCCTTATTTTATTTATTAATTTACGTAATGCTGAAGATCTGCCTGAAGGCAGAAGATGACACCTTAGCATCTACTGTATGATCCAATCACTATACACCAACAAGGCAGCTTGCAGACCTAGAGATCCCATTAGATTTTGGCTATAAAAACTCTCTCTTGCCAGGTCCTCCCCTCTTGCTCTCTCCTTTTTCTCTCACTTTCCCTGTCTCTCATTCACTTTTTTCCTCTCTCTTTTTCCTTCTCTCTTTCTCTCTCTCTCTCTTGCATTTCTTTTTACTTCTCTTTCTCTCTCTCTCTCTCTTGCATTTCTCTCTCTCTCTCTCTCTCTTTTTCTCTCTCTTTCTCTTTCTCTTTGTGTTAATCAGACACTGTCACAGTAAAGGTCTCTTGGTTGCTCTGAGTGCAGTGGTCACATTTTTTTTTTAGATGTAATGAAAATATAAAGTGAAATCAACAATAATAAAAACATATTTGGCTTGTATATAATTTTGAACCTTGGCTGAGTTATACATTATATTTTTTATATGAGATCATAGTAATCTTTTTAATAAATTAATCTTTGAATATAACTTTAAATTAATTGAAATCTGGCCTACTTTGAAGTTATTCTGACATGTTGTAAGGTGGGAAGCAGAGCCTTATCTCAGCCTTATCTTAACAATCTTAGGTAAAGTGTTTTAGTTTTAAAGCTGATCTTTGTCTCTCTTTTTAGATATCATTTTATAAAGTTTACATATATTGTTTTTGACTCTGTATGAATGTTAGTAGCACAATATGACATACATCTGAAACATTAATTAAGGAAAGGCTGAGAGCCCTTAACATTTTTTATGTGGAAAAGTGGCAAAATGTTTTATAATATTTAACCTTTAAGTAGATTAGGCTCTCATTACTTTTTAAATTTAGTGTAAAAGGTAACGTAAGATTTGGTTACAAAACATTAAATAATATAAATAAATTTCCAATAAAATCTATTATCTTTGTAAGTTTAAATTACCATTACAGACAATTTTAGTTTGGAGAATACCAGCTTGATAAAATGTTCCTTTAAACCTTTTACCTTAAAGACTTGTTTACCTGAAAGATATGAACACATTTAATCCATAAAGAAGAGTAATGTACCACACTTTCATTGATGTTTTTATATTAACCAAGGTTAGCTTTTAAAGGAAAATCTAGACTTTGTAATGTAAGACAATACTTTAAAATAACAGTTGTTGTTTAGCCACAGATGTAAAAACCTTAATTTTTCCAAGATTACTTGTTCTAGAGGATAAAACAGCAGACATAATGTAATAAATATTTTTGTCAATTTAACATATAAATATATCAGTACATTATTATTTGTCCTTAGGGAACAACCTTGAATAGTTTTAACTATTTGTGTTATATATATAACCAACTTAGTTACATATAAACCTTTTAATATTTGTCTT
>NW_026007812.1:0-3908 GCF_001458135.2 Marmota marmota marmota
TATATATGTATATATATATATAATTTTATATATAAGATATATATATATATATATATATATATAATTTTATTTGCAAAAGAAAAATGAAGATATATAATATATACATTATTTTACAAATTGCAATTATAAAAGAGTCCAATATTCTCTTCCTCTTGGCTGGATTACTTTCCTCCTGACTGATGAATGGACCTGGCAGAGGTGTTCCAGGTTTAAAGGATTCCTTCTTGATAAGCTGCCTTCCTGAGTGTCTAATGTTCTTGATTTAATCTTTACCTCTTAGATTCTTATATAATTCATTTTTCTCAACATTCTGTGTCTCTTATATTATTAACCACTTATTTTATAGAGTAAAAACTCTATAAAAAGCAAGGTTGTTCTTCATCTTCCAATTTTGTGTGGAGAGTTCCTGTGAAATCTTTATGAATAAGCTTTTATTAATAAATAAGCTAATTTACAAATAAGCTTTTACACTCATATTGATAGTTTTTATTTTCACAATGTTCTTTCACTTTTTATTTTTCTCTTTTATTCTTGAGTCTCTTTACTCAATATTCTTTAACATAGCTTCTATTTTTCTGGTCAATCAGTGCAACTCAATGAGGTTCATAGAGATGTTAACCTAAATAAAAGGAGAAAAAGTAAACTTATCTGAGGTCAAATGAGATTGCTTTGTGCTTTAGATTTATAGAAAAGGAGGGGTGGTTTGATTCTTTCTGAGTTTGGGGAGTCTTGTAAAAAAGCTTCTATATTTTATTGACACTAATAAACAGATCCGGAAAATGAGTAGATAATAGATAATCATGCTCAACACATTCCCCAAGGTAATATAAGTAGTAATCATGATACAAACAGTGCTTGGAAGCAGGATTTGGAAATATTCCTTAGGATTCTCCATTGACTTATACCAAGAGTTTTTTTTTTTTTTTTAATTTTAGAACTACATGGGTTTGGAACAGTCTAGAAGGTGGAACCTGAGATAGGAATGTAGTGAACAAAGGAGATAAGAAGTGATGCTAGCCACAAAACTTATGTTATATATGAGAAATTAGAAGTTGTGGAGTCTATATACCAGAGAGCTAGATTGAACAGCAGGTTGAGCCAAAAGTGATGATTCCTGAGGAATTCCAGATGAAAGCTATGATGGTGGCATCTGATTTCTCTGAAGAATACTAGGGTAGCAGTCATTTAACAAAGAGTACATGGGTGTTAGATATTTTAGCACTGTGTTTAGTATTGAATTTTTTAAAGAACTCTTAATCACTCTCAACCCCTTTATTTCTTACTAGTTATTATAGTAGTAACAACAATAACAAAATAAACAAAACTTCTGTCTTGTGTGGACCAGTAACTATGGCCCAATTGCTCTTACTTTTTTTTTAATTTTTAAGTGTATGAAATATTAGTAAGTATTTGTTCTCTCTGATTTTATAACGTAAATACATTCTATGTCTTCTACCCACACTCATTCACTATTTTTGCTGAAAGCTATGAATATCTTAATGGTCATATCACATAAGCTTTGAAATGCCTTTGCTTTTAAAATTGTTCTTTTGGAAGCACTTGACTTTGATTTGCATATTTCCCTCTGAAAATCTTTTCTTTTCCTGTGTATCTTACTTCAGCATTATCCTGTATTTTACAAAGTCTTCTTTCCTTGGTTTGTGCCAGAAATGTTTTATTCTCTAGCTTCCCAGTCTTCATCTTATTCTTGTGCATGCTGCAAATTTCTCTACTCAATAAGCTATCAACTACCATTAAATGTGATGATTTTCTTATTCCACTAATGAAACCTTCATTCCACAAGAGCATGTTCTGAACTCCAATGGTCTTCTGGTCATTTCCATCTGGATATCATGTACCTCAGAAACAGGGTGACCAAACTGAACTCAATATTTTCATTCCCAAACTTCTGCTAATTGCTCTGGCTATAATTGTTTGCCATACTAATTGAACTATCATCTAACCTAAAATATCAGTGTCATGATAAAATTTTCCTCAGTTACATTCAACAGAAAAAGAATCAGCAAATTTTTACTATATAATTTTTCTTGTATTGATTTCAAAATTCCACTACACTCATATCTTTATCATGCTCCTAGCATAAATTATATGGCACTTCATGATCCAGCCCAGCCTTATTCCCCTGGAATAATGAATCTTCATTCTTCGATTTACTCTGCACACCTTTTAGAAACTCAATAGAAAAAATAAAAACAATGCTTTAAAATTCATTAGTACAGAATAAGACAACAAAGAAATGAAGAGCAAAGAAAACAGTTGAGATAAATTTTAAAAAATAAGAAAATTGGACTACCAAGTATAAAAACATTCCATTTAATAATTTAATAATTAAATTAAACTTCAACTGATAATTACTATACAAAGACTGTTGGACTGCATAAAAGGCAAAAACCAACTATGTGCTGTCTGAGATGTTGTTTAAACACAAAAGCACAAATAGAATAATAGTGGGGGGCTGGGAAGAGGGTCCTAAGTCAGTAATAAATATTAGAAATTGGAGAGGCTCGACAGATTTGAGATAAAACACACACTCAAGGATTATGCAAAAGAGATCCCATTATTGTAAAGATGGTATAGTTGAGATATAACAATTGGTAATTATATATGTAACTGAAAATAAAACATCAATATATGCAAAGCAAAAACTGACAAAATAAAGGTAGAACTTCACAAAGATACAATTTTGTTTGGAAACTCTAACATACTTTTTGTACCAATAGAAAGAAAAACCACACCGAAAATTGGTTAATTTGGGGCTGGGGATGTGGCTCAAGCGGTAGCGCGCTTGCCTGGCATGCGATCCTCAGCACCACATACAAACAAAGATGTTGTGTCCGCCAAATACTAAAAAATAAATATTAAAAAATTCTCTCTCTCTCTACCTCTATCTCTCTCACTCTCTCTTTAAAAAAAAATAAAAAATAAAAAAAAATTGGTTAATTTGGAATATTGAAATGCTATTTTTTATTCATCTTTTTTTGCTGCTGTGACCAAAAGACCTGAAAAGAACAACTGTAAAAGAAGAAAAGTTGATTTGGGGGCTCACAGTTTCAGGGGTCTCAGTCCATAAATGGTCAACTCCATTCCTTGGAGCCTGAAGTGAGACAGAACATCATGGCAGAAGTATGTGGCTGAGGAAAGCATCTGGGTAAAGAAGCAGAGAGACATATGCCAGTGACAAATTATGTACCCCAAAGACATATGTCAGTGACCCATCTCCTTCAGCCATACCGCACTTGCCTTCAGTCACCAATTATTTAATCCCTATCGTGGGATTAATTCAATGATTAGGTTAATTGGTGTTTTACAAATGAGCTTTTGGGGAATACCTTACTTTAAACCACAAAAGACATAACTAACCACCTAATGCAAGTGAAGTTTATGGAACACAACAATCAGTGAAATAGAAGAACACACATTTCTTTCAAATACTTAAAGAAAATCATAGAGAAAGACCATATAATGTGTCATGAAATGAGTCTTCATATATTTCAAAAATTGAATTATTTCAAACAAATTAATGAATGAAAAAATACAGAAATTAAAAACAACAACAATAAGCCAGGTATAGGGATGAATGCCTTTAATCCCAGCCAGTCAGGGGGCTGAGACAAAAGAATCATAACTTTTGTCTTAGCAATGTAGTGAGACCTTATAATAAAATATAACATAAAAAGGGCTGGAGAGGGCCTGGGGATGTGGCTCAAGCGGTAGCTTGCTCGCCTGGCAAGCGCAGGGGCACTGGGTTCAGTCCTCAGCACCACAAAAAAATTTTAAAAATGAAGACGTTGTGTTCACTGAAAACTAAAAAATAAATATTAAAAAATTCTCTCTCCTCTCTCTCTCTCTCTCTCTCTCTCTCTCTCTCAAAAAAAAAAAAAAAAAGG
>NW_026007813.1:0-3908 GCF_001458135.2 Marmota marmota marmota
CCCTTATTTGTTAGTCTTTATGTGGTGCTGAGGATGGAACCCAGTACCCCACACACGCTAGGCAAGTGCTCTTACCACTGAGCTATAGCCCCAGCTGACTCTTGAAGTATGTGAAATACTTTTGAGTCCTCTCTTACTTTTTCTTTGCACATAAAACTATGTTTTAACGCCCTTTCCCAAATGACCTAATTTCTACCCCTTTACTCATTTTTATTGCTCTTTTTCCCCTCTTCTTCATTCAGAAAACAAAACAGACAATCCCTAAATTTTAACAGGACCTGGAAATTGTGAAATATATTGAAAGCCTCTATTTCAATCCTTTATATGCCAGAATTCCATTAAAATAGCCTAAAATTAACTAGCTGTTTAAAGAAACAATACACACTTTTTTATTCCTGGTTCATTTTGATTAATGATAATTCTCCGTTAAAGCAGCCAACATTTATTAGCTACACATTCTTAAATGTCTAAAAAGTTACTTCAGGTCTATAAACAAATATATGAGCCTCTGCATATACAATCTTTTATGTTATCTTTACTAAATCTTCTCTGTAATTTATCAATTCCTTTGAGTCTCTTTCCCTCTTATATACATAAAGAGCCCTGAATTCAGGAAGTTATATTAAATTCTCCAAAGTACTTGTGGTTTTTCCTATTATTTAAAAAAAATCTTCTGTAATATGGACTTGATATATCTGACTACAAAAGATGAACCCTGGGGCTGGGGTTGCAGCTTAGTGGTAGAGCACTTGCCTGGCAAGTGTGAGGCATCTGGGTTCGATCCTCAGCACCACATAAAATAAATAAATAAATAAAAGTATTTTGTCCATCTACAACTAAAAAAATATTTTTATAAAAAGAGGAATCTTAGATGTAGCACAATTAAGTTTGGCTACATGTAACTAAGAATATAAAATAGTAGTGACTGAAAAGATACAAGGGTTTTTATTTCACAGGAAGAGTCTCAAATTTGGTACCCCAGGATCATTATGGCAACTCCCTGAAATCATCAGGAACCCAAGATGTCTCCTTCTGTTTTATCACTCTCAGTGTGTGACTTCCAAAGTCATAAAATAACTACTGAATTATCAGCCATTATATCTGCATTCCGGGATCAGAAGGAAGAAGAGGAGACTGGAAAAAGGAGGCGATTTCCAGTAATTCCTTTAAGGACTTTTTCTCCACACACACAGTACTACGCCTCACATCTCATTGACCAGAATGTCGTCATGTGCTATGGAAGCTGGAGCACAGAATTTCTTAGAAGCAGATATTGCCATCTTAAATAAAATCAAGTTTCTGCCCCTCACCATGAAGAACAGAATATTTATTAAATAAGCAACCAAAATTCTCTGTTTTCCTGATAAAGATGGGGTGGCTGAAGGAAGAAACAGCATTTGAGCACTGAAATACTTCCCTTAGCCTGATGATAGACAAGTATTTACTAAGGACCTATAAAAGTATTCGTTTGTTTCTTCCTTTGATTTAGAAGTTTGTGACGACAGAGAACCTACCTTCCTTCCTTCCTTCCTTCCTTCCTTCCTTCCTTCCTTCCTTTCTTTCTTTCTGACTTTCTTTCTTAAATAAAGAGCATTTATATATGTGATGGTTTGGATCTGGAATGTGCCCAAGGCTCGTGTGTTCAAAGTATGGTCCCATCAAGATTTAGGCAATGATTGGATCACAAGGGCTCTGACCTCATTAGTGGATTAAGCCATGTGTCCATTTGATGGATTAATTCACTGATAGCTAGATGAACCACTCGGAGGAGGGACCTAGTTGGAGGAAATAGGTCACTGGGGGCATGCTCACAAGGGTTTATCTCCCCGCCCCCAGTGCTTGTGTTCTTGATCTTGTGTTCTATCCCCCCACCACCACCACATACACACACCTTCCTGGCTGCCTTGTGCTAAGTTGACAAGGACCGAATCCTCTGAAACCATGAGCCAAAATAAATATTTCATCCTCTAAGCTGTTTTTGTCGGGTATTTTGTTAACAGTGAAGAAAAGCTGACTAACTTAATTTAGTTGTGAAATAAAGTAATCTCTGAGGATTCTCTTTTCCAGAATTATCCCTATTCCTCCCTTTCAGAGTTGTTTGATGAACTTGCTCCGCAACCCTTCATCCTTCTTATTTCTTTTCTATGGATCCAATAGAATTTCTCTGTATCATTACAAAATATTTGGAAACCAAGCCTGGATTCAATACTCTTAGCTACTTGAACATTAATTCAACAAATATGTAAGTACCTCCAGATGGCAAGTACTGGGCTGGACCATACAGATACAGCACCTATAGAGACTGAAAACTTTCTGACCCTTAAGTTTATATTCTAAGATCATAATAATAAATAAGTAAAATGGTAAATAAGATAATGAAAAATAAATATAATTACAATGCTCTTCAGGCATTTAAAAATGAGGAAAGGGAGGCATTGGGACAATTTTAGATAGAGAGGTTAGGAAAGACAACTCATATGTGACATTTAAGCCCTAATGAAGAACCGCCTGATTTTTATAGCAGAAAAAAATATATTCCTCTGACTTTAAAGGGCTTCTCTTAGAAACTAGGAGCACATTCTTATATAGTGTGGACTAGACCTGGCATTTTTAGAACTGCTGCCCAATTTTCAGAATCCAGACATGTCACAAGGAAAAGTTCCTATCATCAAAAGGTCCTTTAGATCTTGCATTGTCATTTAAGGCTCTGAACTTAAATGTCAAGTGCAACTATGAAACTCCTATGCAAAATGACTTGTCCCATACTCTGTGTTTTGTGCTATTTATCAGTTAGGCTTCTTTAGTTTATAAGGAGTAGAAATACAAATTAAATTTGCTGAAGCAAATAATTTGTTGGCTTACAAAATTAAAGGGCCCAGGAGTATATCTACCTTCAGGGCCAGCTTGATAAGGGGCTCAAAAGATATGAGAACATTGTTGGTATTGATCAGTGCCTTAAGTGCCTTGGTACAGGTGTTTGCTCCATCCTGAGGTTCCTTTGCAGCAAGAGGGCAAGAGGCCCCTCCAGACTCTTATCCTATTGGAAATCCAGATTCTCTTTCAGAAGACTAAATTTCTCTTATGGGGTTGTATGTCTCTCCTTGTTCAGTCTGTGTCCAGAACATCATGCTGTCCATCCAGGCCTGACTCATGCACTTTACTTTCGATCTTTGGATGGAATCCATCAGTCCACACCCCAAAAACACTGAGGGAATGTCGCGACCCCTCGCCGGCAAGGGAAAACACGACACAGGATTCTTCTTTCAGCAGTTTATTCAGGCCTTGAGTCATGTATCATCTTCTAGCGCCCGCCTGCCGCCACACCCAAGCACAGCTTAATAAAGCCCCCCGCATCCCAATCCCAAGCCGCCACGTGGATCTCTCTCATAGGGTGGTAAGGGATTGCGCGCCAACTCTCCATAAAAGGAGTTGTTTATCACAGGCCACAGTGGAAGCCGGCGCCATCTTCTAATGGCGGCCACGGTTTATAAGAATGGCTTACCACAGTTCCCCCTTCTATTTTATATAACAATGCAGGCGAAAGTAGAGGTCCTATCCCACTGTGCAGAAGTGGCTGCAATGTATGGTTCAGTCCTAAGGAGGCGCCTTCCCCAGACCTGATCCCATATCAGCCGACGCCTTTTTTCGTAGGGCGGGGCGTGGACATCAAACCCGCATGCAATAGGACATGCTTTCCTTGAGGTCCGTTGAGGGATCACTCAAGTGCAGTGCCTTGCCTCGCATCCTGCATCGTGACGACGGCGAGAAGTAGGATAACACAGGTAGCCTGGTAATAATGACAAAATTTAAGTTGGAAACACAATCCCTAAGCCCCAGAGGAAGGTACAGAGTCTGTAGTCGAGAAGAAAGACCAGTCCTGAAACCCATCTGCGTGCAATGGTAACAAG
>NW_026007814.1:0-4106 GCF_001458135.2 Marmota marmota marmota
AAGGCTAGGGTTATGACAACGACTAATGTATGAACTAGGGTTATAATCAAGGGTAGCTTTAGAGTTACGGTTAAGACTAGGTGTAGTGTTATGATTAAATTAAGTTAGTGTGATGATTAGAGCTAGAATTACTCTTAGGGTCAGCGTCAGGGTCAGAGTAATATTTAGAGTTAGAGTTAGGGCTGGGTGTAAGATTTGGCTTTGGTTTAGGTTAAGGGTTTGGGTTAGGGATATGGCTTGATTTTGTTTTATGGCTAGGTCCAGGGCTAGGGCAAGTTTTATGATTAGCATTATGGTTAGGGGTAGTGTTAGGGTTTGGTTTGGCTTATGATTAGAGTTAAATTTAGAGTTAGGTTTAGATTTAGACTTTGGTTTACATCTAGATTTCGTATAGGGCTAAGGATAGAACTAGGGTTAGGGCTAGGGCAAGAATTATAGTTAGTCTTAGGGCCAGGGTTAGGGTTAGGATAGAATTAAAGTAGGGCTAGGATTAGCGCTAGGCTTAGTGTTAGTATTAGGCTTAGGGTTAGGGTGAGAGTTATGGTTAAGTTTAGGTTTATGGTTAGGTTTATGGTAAGGGATGGTGGGGTTATAGGTAAGTTTAGGGCTAGGGTGAGTATTAGAATTAGGGTTAGGGCTTGGGTTATGGTTCGTGTTAGGATTAAGGCTAGGTTTAGGGCTAGGATTACAGTTAGGGCTAATTTCAGGTCTAGGTTTACGGTTAAAGATAGTTTAAGTATAGGTTTATATTTACGCCTTGTGTAAGCATTAGGTTTAGAGTTAGGGTCAGGTTTAGAGCTAAGGATATCTTTAGGTTCATGGTCATGATTATTGTTTTGGATAGGTTAAGGTTTAAAGTTAGGACTTGAATTAGCCTTAAGATTAGGATCAGCGTAATGATAGGGTTAGGTTTAGGTTTCAGGTTAGATTTAGGGAAATGGATATGGTGAAGTTTAGGGATAGGGTTAGGTTTAGGCCTAGGGTTAGCATTAGGATTACAGTTATGGTTAGGGTAAAAGATAGGGTTAGAACTAGGGTTACAGTTAGGGTTATGGTTAAAATTAGTGATAGGGTTAGAGTTAGGTTTAGGGTTAAAGCTAGGGTGAGGGCCCGGAATAGGGCTAGGGTTTGTGTTAAGTTAGGGCTAGGGTTAGGGTTATGGCTAATGTAAGTACTAGGCTTATGATTACGGGTAATTTTAGTGTTAGGGGTTCGGACTAGGTCTAGTTTTAGGTTTAGGTTTAGGGTTGTGGTGATGTTTAGACCTAGGCTTAGGGTTAAGGTCAGAGTCAGGGTGAGGGTTAGTTTTAGGGTTCGGCTTAAGACTCGAATTATTGCTAGGGTTAGGGCTAGGTGTAGGATTAGGGCTTGGTTTATGTTAAGGATTAGGGTTAGTTCTATGGCTCGGTTTTGTTTTAGATCTAGGGCTAGGGAGAGGGCTAGTTTTAGGATTAGCCTTCAGATTAGGGCTAGGGTTAGGTTTAGGATCAGGCTTATTGTTAAGTTTAGATTTAGAGTTAGGGTTAGATATAGGGTTATGGCCAGGGATATGAATTAGGCCTACATTCAGGCTAGGTTTAGAGTTCCAGTCAAGTATAGGGTTAGAAGTAGAGTTAGCGCTAAAGTGAGAGTTAGAGTTAGTCTTTGTGCTAGGGTTAGGGTTATGGTTAGGGATAGGGCTAAATTAGGGTTAAGATTAGGGCTATGGTTAGTGTTAGGGTTAGGCCTAGGGTTAGGGTTAGGGTTATAATTAAGGCTATGTTTAGGGCTAGGATAAGGCTAGGGTTTGTGCTAGGGTTAAGGTAAGATTATGGCTAGGGCTAATGTCAGGTCTAGGATTATGGTTAGGGATAGTTTTAGGGTTAGATTTATGGCTGTCTAGTGTAAGGGTTAGGTATAGGGTAATAGTCAAGTTTAGAGCTAGGGTGTTTATTAATGTCAGGGTCAGTGTTGGGCTTTGGTTTAGGTTTGAGTTCAGGGTTAGGGCTCAAATTAACATTAGGGTTAGCTTTAGTGTAATGTATGGGTTAGGTTTAGGGTTCAGGTTAGGTTTAGGGTAATTGACAATTTGGGGGGATAGTGATAGGGTTAGGGTTAGGCCTAGGGTTACATTAGCATAAGGGTAATGTTTAGGGTAATGGATACAGTTAGAGTTAAGGTTATGGCTAGGGTTTTGGTTAGGATTAGGTCTTGAGTTAGAGTTAGGGTGAGGGTTAGATCTAGGGTTAGGTTTAGGGTTATGTATAGCATAATGGTTAGGTTCTGAGCTATGGTTAGGGCTAGGCTGGGAGTTAGTTTCATTGTTAGATCTAGGGATAGGATTACCATAAGTTTTTAGTTAGAGTTAGGGTTAGAGTTAGACCTAGGATTAGTGGTAGTGTCAATATAAGGGTCAGGGTTAAGGTTAGAATTTGGGATAGGGTTAGAGCTAGAATGAGAGCTAGGATTATGGCTTTGGTTAGCCTAAGGATTAGGGATAGGTATAGTGTTACCTTTAGGTTTAGGGACTTGCTTAGGGTAAGGGATTGAATTAGAGCTAGGTTTAGGGCTATTGTTAGGGTTACAGTTAGGGTTAAATCTAGGCTTAGGGCTCGAATTAGTGGTAGTGTTTGTGTTAGGGTTAGGGATATGATTAGGACCATGGCTAATGTAAAACCTAGGGTTAAATTTACGTTAGTTTTAGTGTTATGGTTAGGTTTAGTGTTAGTGTTATGTTTAAGTTTAGGGTGATATTTATAGCTACGGTTTGTGTTAGGATAAGAGTCAAGTCAGGGTTAGTTATAGGGTTAGGGATAGGACTTGAATTATTGTTAGGATTATTCTTAGCATTCGGTTTAAGGTGAGGGTGGTTTTTAGAGCTAGGTTGAGTGTTAGGATATGAGTCAGGGTCAGTGTTGGTTTTAAAGTTAGTGTTAGAACTCGAATTAGGGCTAGGGATAGGTCTAGGTTTACTGTTAAGGTTTGGTTTAAGTTAATGTTTAGGGTTAGGGCTATTGCTTGGTTTTGGTTTAGTCCTAGGGTTAGATTTAGGGATAGTATAAGTGTTAAGCTTAGGCTTAGAGTTTGGGTTAGATTTGGAGTTAGGGTTAGATCTAGCATTATGGCTGGGACTAATTATATGGCAAGGGTTAGGACTAGTGATAGGCTTATGGTAAGGGATAGGGTTAGAAATAGGGATAGGTATAGTGTGAGAGTTAGAGTGAGTCTTAGGGCTTGTGTTAGTGTTGGGGTTAGAGATAGGGCTAAATTAGTGCTACAATTAGGGCTAGGTTTATTGTTTGGCTTAAGCCTAGATTTAGGGTTAGGGTTAGGTTTAAATTTAGGGTAAGAGGTGGCATTATAGCTAGGTATAGAGGTAGGGTGAGGATTACAATTTGGGTTAGGGGTAGGGTTAGGTTTAGGGTTATGAATAAAGCTAGGTTTAGGGTTAGGATAAGGGCTAGGGCTAATTTCAGGTCCATAATTATGCCTAAAGACAGTTTAAGGGTTAGTATTATGGCTACCTCTAGGATAAGCATTAGGTGTAGGGTTACATTCAAGTTTAGATCTAGGGGTATTATTAATGTCAAGGTCAGAATTAGGGTTTAGGATAAGTTAAGGTTTAAAGTTATGGCTTGAATTAGTGTTAGTGTTAAGGTTAGGGTAATGATAGGGTTAGGTTTAGGTTCAGGTTAGGTTCAGAGTAATAGATTGGGTTAAGATTAGGATTCAGGCCTAGGGTTAGCATTAGGGTTATGGTTTTGGGTATGGTAATGGGTAGAGTTAGAGATCAGTTTAGGGCTAGGTTTATGGTTACAAATTGGATAGGGTTAAATATAAGATTAGGGCTAGGTTTTGGGTTAAGTTAGGGATAATGTTAGAGTTAGGCCTAATGTAATTACTAGGGTGATGTTTAAGGCTAGTTTTAGGGTTTTAGGGCTAGAGTTAGTATTAGGGTTAGGTTTAGGGTTAGGATGATATTTAGAGCTAGTAGTGTTAGAGTCAGTGTCGGGTTCAGGGTTAGTTTACAGGTTCGGCTTACAACTCATATTAGGGCTCGGGTTAGGGATAGTTTTAAGGTTAGGGTTTGGATTAGGTTAAGGTTTAGGGTTATAGCTATAGCTAGG
>NW_026007814.1:7434-31121 GCF_001458135.2 Marmota marmota marmota
ATAACCATCACGCTAACTTTAATCCTAAACCTAACTATAACGCTAATCCAAACTGTAACACACACCCTAACCCTAACACTACCCCTAATTTAAAACTAACCCTAACCCTAACACTAACCTGAAAACAAACACTAACACTAACACTAACCCTTACCATAACCCTAATCGTACCTGTAAACTTACCTAAGACTAAACCTAACCTTAACCCTAACTCAAAACGTAACAATAACCCTAACACTAACCATAACCCTAAGCCTAACCAAATCCTAATTGCAACCCTAACCCTAACTCTAAACCTAAAACTAACACAAACCATAAACCTTCCCCTAAAACTAAATCTAACAAAAACACTAACCCTAAACCTAAAACTAATCCTAACTCTAACCCTAATCCTAAAACTAACCCTAAACCTAACCCTAAACCTTACCCTCACCCTAACACTAAACCTAACTCTAATGGTAACCCTAACACTAACCCTAAATCTAACCGTAATGCTAACCCTAACACTAACATTAACCCTAACCCCAAACATAAATGTAATCCTAACCATAATCCCAACCCTAACCCTAAGCACAACCCTGAGACAAACTCTAAATTAAACCATACCACTAAACCAAACCCTAACCTTAACCCTAACCCTAAACCTAATATTAACACTAACCCAAATCCTAATACAAACACTAACCCTAACCCTAACCCTAAAACTAATCATAACCTAAACCTAACCATAATTTTAAATGTAAACCTAAACCTTACGTGACCCTAAACCTAACACAAAAACTTACCCTAACCCTAACCCTAAGCCTAACACAAAACCTAACCCTAACACTAAATGTAATCTAACTTGAACCCTTACAAAAACCCTATCCCTAAAATTAACACTAACCCTAACACTAATCCTATCCCTAAAATTAACACTAACCCTAACCGTAAACCTAACTTTAACACTAACCCTAACCCTAAACCTTACACTAACACTAATCCTAACCCTAACCCCAACACTAAACCTAAGCCTAACTCTACCCTAATACTATCCTTAACCCATACTCTAACCCTACCATCAACCCTAATTCTAAACCAAACACTAAACTTAACACTAACCCTAACCCTAACCCTAACAGTAAACCTTACAATAATCTAATACTAAACCTAACACTAAACCTAACTCCAACTCTAAACCTATCTAATTTTAACCCTAACCCAAACACTGAACCTAACCCTAACACTAATCTTACCCCTAACTCTACACCTAACCATAACTCTAACACTAAACCTAACCCAAACCCTAACCCTAAATCTAACCCTAATCCTATTCGTATACCTAACACTTACCCTAACACTAACCCTATCAAAAAACCTAACCCTAACCCTAACACTACCACAAACCCTAACCCTAACACTAACACTTAATCTAACAGTACACCTAAACTTAACTCAAATCCTCACTCTAAAAATAAACCTAACCCGGACCCTAAACCCATCACTAAACCTAGCACTAACACTAACCCTAATACTTAGCTTAACACTAACTGTAAATCTAACACTAAACCTAAACTTAACCCTCACCCTAACCATAGCACTAACGCTTACCCTACCCCTAACCCTAACACTAACTCTAAACCTATCCCTAATCCTAACACTATCCTTAACACTAACCCTAACCCTAGACCAAACACTAACATTAAACCTCAACCTAACATTAAACCTAACACTCACGCTAACCGTAACATAACATGAACCTTAAACCTAACCCTATCCCTAACCCTATACCTATCCCTAATACTAACCCTAACCCTAACAAAAACCCTAAACTTAACACTAATGCTAATGCTAACCCTAACCCTCAAACTAAACTTAAACCTAACACTAAGCATAACCCTAACTCTAAACCTAACCCAGACACTAAACCTAACACTAACTCTAATGCAAAATATAACACTAAAACTAACCCTAACACTAACCTTAATCCAACCCGTCCTTGTACCTAAACTTAACACAAACCCTAACCCTAACCCTAACACTAACCATAACTCTAATCAAAAGTCTAACATTAACCCTAACCCTAAACCTAAACCTCATCTTAATACTAACACAAAATTTAACATTAACACTAAACCTAACTTTAAGCCTAAACCTATTCAGTATTCTATAGCTAAATATAACCTAACCCTAAAACTAACCCTATCCTTATCCCTAACACTAAACCTAACTTTAACCATAACCCTATCCCAAACCATAACCCTAATCCTAATCTTAACACTAACTATAACCCTAATCCTTACCATAAACCTAATGCTAATTGTAACACTAACCCTAAACCTAATTCTAATGCTAATCCTAACACTAACTCTAACCATAACTGACGTCTTACATTAATCCTAACTCAAACCTAACACTAACACTACCCATAAAATTAACCCTAACACTAACCCTAACCCTAAAACTAATCCTAACCCTAACACTAACCCTAACCCTAATACTAACCCTAACCAAATCACTAACCCTAACAATAACCCTAACCCTAACACTAACCCTAACACTAAACCTAAATATAATCATAAACCTAAACCTAAGAATAACACTAACTCTAACCCTAAACCTAACATTAACCCTAACACTAATCCTAACCTAACCCTAATGCTAACCCTAACACTAACCCCAACCAAAACCTAAAGCTAATCCTACCCCTAATCCTAATCCTAAAACTAACCGTAACCCTTCAATAAACCCTAACCCTAAAAATAATTCTAACCCTAACCCTAACCCTAATGCTAACCCTAACATTAACACTGATCCAAACCCTACCACAAACACTAACGGTAACCCTAACACTAACACTAACACTAACCCGAATGCTAACACTTACTCTAACCCTAATCCTAACCGTTACCCTAACCCTATCCCTAACCCTCACACAAACCCTAAACCTAACCCTAACCCTAACACAAACCCTAACAATAATTCTTACACTCACACTAACCCTAACACTAACCATAATCTTAAAAAAAACCCTAATGCTAACCATACCCCAACACTAACTTAACCCCAACCCTAACCTAAACCTATGCAAACCCTAAACATAACACTAACTCTAAAACTAACCTTAACCCTAAATCTAAAGATAACACTAAAAATAACCCTAGCCCAAAACATAACCCTAAATTTAACCCTAACACAAACCCTAACCCTATATCTAACCCAAATCTAATATTAAATATAAACCAAAACTGAATTCTAACCAAAACCGAAAAACTAACCCTGACCCTAAACTTCACCCTAACCTGAATCATAACCATAACCGAAAACCTAACCCTAAATCACGAGCCACCACACAGCTTGTAGATTCAAACAGCAACTCTTTATTCCCGAACTCACACCAGCCGTATACAGACACGTTCTGGGGAAATCCACGTTCTCTGCCCAAATCCACGTTCTCTCCCAAATTCACCTTCACTGGGCTTCTGTCTCCCAAAATATATTGTCTGAATCCCGTGAGAACTCAAGGGGAACTCAGGCAGCAGGATAGGCCCTATTCCCAGCAGGAATAATCTTAAACCTTAAACCTGGAACCTAAACTGGGAACGCCCTAAACCCGATTATGTTAAACCGGGAACACCCTAATCCGCCCTGGTCCTTGAGCAAGGTCAACTACATTCAATGTCACTGCAAAATGTCAGCAACATGGGGTACGCTGGCAAGGAAATTGTCATACCTACTTGGCTAATGGCTCCCAGCATCTCCCCCCTTCTGATTAATTGAACAAGCAATGTGGCTTAAGGACCATGCCTGGTAGGTTGTCCAATTCAACATATGGTTCTTACCCGTCATCGGAAAACTGACCTTTAGGCGTCAGCCTCCTGTCTTAGGTTGATACCACTGCAATTGAATCATACCCGTCACTGACTACCGGTCCAGCATACAGCCATACTTGTGGATAGGTCTATGCACCAGTGGGGGGGTGAGGTTCTTTGCCTCACCTCTGTTGGCCCCCAAATTTGGCCTTGGTGCCAGTGGGGTAGTGAGGTTAATGTGGCTTAAGGACCGTGCCTGGTAGGTTGTCCAATTCAACATATGGTTCTTACCCGTCATCGGAAAACTGACCTTTAGGCGTCAGCCTCCTGTCTTAGGTTGATACCACTGCAATTGGATCATACCCGTCACTGACTACCGGTCCAGCATACNAAACTAACCCTAACCCTAACACTAACCTGAAAACAAACACTAACACTAACACTAACCCTTACCATAACCCTAATCGTACCTGTAAACTTACCTAAGACTAAACCTAACCTTAACACTAACTCAAAACATAACAATAACCCTAACACTAACCATAACCCTAAGCCTAACCAAATCCTAATTGCAACCCTAACCCTAACTCTAACCCTAAAACTAACACAAACCATAAACCTTCCCCTAAAACTAAATCTAACAAAAACACTAACCCTAAACCTAAAACAAATCCTAACTCTAACCCTAATCCTAAAACTAACCCTAAACCTTACCCTCACCCTAACACTAAACCTAACTCTAATGGTAACCCTAACACTAACCCTAAATCTAACCGTAATGCTAACCCTAACACTAACATTAACCCTAACCCCAAACATAAATGTAATCCTAACCATAATCCCAACCCTAACCCTAAGCACAACCCTGAGACAAACTCTAAATTAAACCATACCACTAAACCAAACCCTAACCTTAACCCTAACCCTAAACCTAATATTAACACTAACCCAAATCCTAATACAAACACTAACCCTAACCCTAACCCTAAAACTAATCATAACCTAAACCTAACCATAATTTTAACTGTAAACCTAAACCTTACCTGACCCTAAACCTAACACAAAAACTTACCCTAACCCTAACCCTAAGCCTAACACAAAACCTAACCCTAACACTAAATGTAATCTAACTTGAACCCTTACAATAACCCTATCCCTAAAATTAACACTAACCCTAACCATAAACCTAACTTTAACACTAACCCTAACCCTAAACCTTACACTAACACTAATCCTAACCCTAACCCCAACACTAAACCTAAGCCTAACTCTACCCTAATACTATCCTTAACCCGTACTCTAACCCTACCATCAACCCTAAATCTAAACCAAACACTAAACTTAACACTAACCCTAACCCTAACCCTAACAGTAAACCTTACAATAATCTAATACTAAACCTAACACTAAACCTAACTCCAACTCTAAACCTATCTAATTTTAACCCTAACCCAAACACTGAACCTAACCCTAACACTAATCTTACCCCTAACTCTAAACCTAACCATAACTCTAACACTAAACCTAACCCGAACCCTAACCCTAAATCTAACCCTAATCCTATTCGTATACCTAACACTTACCCTAACACTAACCCTATCAAAAAACCTAACCCTAACCCTAACCCTACCACAAACCCTAACCCTAACACTAACACTTAATCTAACAGTACACCTAAACTTAACTCAAATCCTCACTCTAAAAATAAACCTAACCCACACCCTAAACCCATCACTAAACCTAGCACTAACACTAACCCTAATACTTAGCTTAACACTAACTGTAAATCTAACACTAAACCTAAACTTAACCCTCACCCTAACCATAGCACTAACGCTAACCCTACCCCTAACCCTAACACTAACTCTAAACCTATCCCTAACCCTAACACTATCCTTAACACTAACCCTAACCCTAAACCAAACACTAACATTAAACCTCAACCTAACATTAAACCTAACACTCATGCTAACCCTAACATAACAAGAACCTTAAGCCTAACCCTAACCCTAACCCTATACATATCCCTAATACTAACCCTAACCCTAACAAAAACCCTAAACTTATCCCTAAACCTAACACTAATGCTAATGCTAAGCCTAACCCTCAACCTAACCTTAAACCTAACACTAAGCCTAACCCTAACTCTAAACCTAACCCAGACACTAAACCTAACACTAACTCTAAAGCAAAATATAACACTAAAACTAACCCTAACACTAACCTTAATCCAACCCGTCCTTGTACCTAAACTTAACACAAACCCAAACCCTAACCCTAACACTAACCCTAACTCTAATCAAAAGTCTAACATTAACCCTAACCCTAAACCTAAACCTCACCTAAATACTAACACAAAATTTAACATTAACACTAAACCTAACTTTAAGCCTAAACCTACTCAGTATTCTATAGCTAAATATAACCTAACCCTAAAACTAACCCTATCCTTATCCCTAACACTAAACCTAACTTTAACCATAACCCTATACCAAACCATAACCCTAATCCTAAACTTAACACTAACTATAACCCTAATCCTTACCATAAACCTAATGCTAATTCTAACACTAACCCTAAACCTAATTCTAATGCTAATCCTAACACTAACTCTAACCATAACTGAAGCCTTACATTAACCCTAACTCAAACCTAACACTAACACTACCCATAAAATTAACCCTAACACTAACCCTAACCCTAAAACTAATCCTAAGCCTAACACTAACCCTAACCCTAATACTAACCCTAACCAAATCACTAACCCTAACAATAACCCTAACCCTAACACTAACCCTAACACTAAACCTAAATATAATCATAAACCTAAACCTAAGAATAACACTAACTCTAATCCTAAACCTAACATTAACCCTAGCACTAATCCTAACCTAACCCTAATGCTAACCCTAACACTAAACATAACACTAACACTAACCCTAACCATAACACTAACACTATCTGAAACCCTAACCCTAACCCTAACACTTACACTAATTTTAACCCTAACCCTAAACCTAACACTAACACACTAATACTAACACTAACACTAAGCTTAACCATATCCCTAACACTAACACTAACCCTAACACTAATTCTAACCCTAACTAGCACTAACTAACCCCAACCCTAAACCTATCACTAACACTAACACTAAACATAACCCGAAACCTATTACTAACCCTTATCCTAACCCTAAACCTAAACCTAACCCTAGCCATAACCATAACACTAACCCTAATTCTAAGCCTAAAACGAACCCTAAACCTATCCCTAACTCTAACATTTTCCATAACCCTAACACTAATTTCAACCCAAGCACTAAAACTTACCCTAAACCTAAAACTAACCCTAACACTCACCTTAACTCTAACCCTAACACGAACACTAACCCTAATTATAACACTAACCCAAACACAATTTCTAACACTAACACTAACCTTAAACCTAACCCTTACCATTACTCTAACCGTAATCCCAACACTAACAATAACCATAATTCTAACCTTAATCCTAACACTAACACTAACCCTAAACCTAAACCTAACCCTAAGGAACTGTAACCCTAACCCTAATACTAATCCTACCCTAAAACAAACCCTAACAATAAGCCTTCAATTTACCTTAACCTAACCCAAGACCTAAACCTAACCCTATCACTAACCCTAACACTAACCTTAACACTAACCCTAACACTAACACTAAACCTATAACTTACCCTAACCCTAACCCTAACATTAATGTTAACCCTAACACTAAATCTAAACCTAACCCTACCACTAACCCCAACACTAAACCTAACCCTAACCCTACACCTAACCATAACACTAACCCTAGCTCTAAACCTAATACAAACCCTAACACAAACCATAACGCTAAACCTAACTCAACCCTAACTCTAGCATTAACAAATTCTAACCCTAACCCTAACACTAACCATAAAAATAAAGCTAAAACTAACCCTAAATCTAACAGAAACTCTCACCAAAACACTAATCCTAAACATAACAGTAACCATTACCCTAACCAAAACACTAACCCTAAAACTATCCCTAAACCTAACACTATACCTAACACTAACCGTAACCCTAACACTAACACTAACACTAAACCTAACCCTATCCATATCACTAAAACTAACAATAGCAGGAACCATAACCCTAATCCTAACACTATCCCTAACCCTAACCCTATTACTAGCAGTAATCCTTACCATAACCCTAACCCTAACACTAAACCCAAAACCTTATCCTAACCCTAACCATAACCCTAACATGAAACCCAATCAGAACCCTTACACTAACCCTATCACTTACCTAATCCTAAGCCTAAATCTACAGTAACCCTAACCCTAAGACTAACCCTAAATCTAAACCTAAAAATAAACCTAACTCTAACACTAATACTAATCGTAACACTAACCCTGTCTCTAACTCTAAACATAACACTAACCGTAAACCTTCCCCTAAACCTAACACTACACCTAAACTTAACCCTAGCCCTAACACTAAACCTAACCCTAACACTAACCCTAACATTAACATTAACCCTAATATGAACACGAACCCTAACCCTAACACTAACCATAACTCTAACCCTAAACCTTACCCTAAAACAAACCCTAACCACAACCATAACCCTCACCCTAAAATACTCCTAACCGTAACCTAACCCTAATCCTAACCCTAACCCTAAAACCTAAGCCTAACATTAACCCTAATCCTAACCATTACTCTATCACTAAACCTAAGCCTAACCCTAACCCAAAACCTAACACTAACGCTAATCCTAATCCTAACCATAAACATAACCCTAAATGAAGCACTGAGCCTAACCCGAACAATAACACTAACTCAAACCCTAACCCTAACACTAAACTAACCCTAATCTGAACTGAAATCCTAACCCTAAACATGACGCTAACAAAACCTTAACCTTAAACCTATCACTAACCCTAATCCCAACCCTAACCCTATCACTAACACTAAACCTAAACTTAAGCCTAACACTAACTTTAAACCTATCCCTAACCCTAACACTATCCATAACCCTAAACCTAACACTAACCATAACCCTAAACCTAACACTATCCACAACCCTAAACCTAACACTAACCCAAACACTAAAACTAATCCAACCCTAAACCTAACTCTAACCCTAACCCTAACACTCACCCTAACCCTAACATGAATTCTAATGCTAAGCCTAACACTAACCCTAATTCTATACCTAACCCTACACTAACCCTAAATCTAAAACTGACCATAACTCTAATTCTAACCCTAAATCTAACACTAACCCTAACCCTAACACTAACACTAACATTAACCCTATACCAAACCCTAACCCTAATCCGAACTGTAAACCTTACCCTAACAAAAACCCTAACACTAAGCCTAAAACTAACACTAACCTAACTCTAACACTAACCCTAACACTAATCATAATTCAAACCATAACACTAAACCTATCCTTAAACCTAAACCTAACACTAACCCTAAACCTTACCCTAACCCTAACCCTAAACTGAGAACTAAACCTAACCCTAACCCTAACCATAACCATAACACGAAACCTAAACTTAACCCTAATCTTAACACTAACCCTAACTCTAAACCTATACCTAACCTTAACACTATCCCTAACCCTAATCCTAAACCTAAACCTAAACCTTACCCAAACCCTAAACCTTATCCTACCACTCACCCTAAACCTAGCCCAAATTCTAACTCTAAACCTAACACTAATTTTAACATTAACCCAAATCATTACCCTAATACTAACACTAACACCAACCCTAACCCTAACCCTTACAGAAACCTAAACCTAGTCTTAACCCTAACAATAACCATAATCGTAACAATAACTATAACCCTAACCCTAACCCTAAACCTAACACTAACCCAAACCCTAACCATAAACCTAACCCTAAACTTGACCTTAAAGAATGCTAATACTAACCATTAACCTCACCCTATCCCTAACCCTAATCCTAACACTAGAACTAAACCTAACACTAACCATAACAAAAGCATTAATCCTAACCTAAACCTAACCCTAACCCTAAACTAAACATAACACTAACACTAAACATATTCCTAACACGAACCCCAACCCTAATCTTAACCATGACTTTAACATGAACACTAACTCTAAACCTAAACTTAACCCTAAACTGAAGCCTAACCATAATCATAACCATAACCCTAAACCTAACCCTCACCCTAACACAAACCTTAACACTAACTATAACAATAACCCTATCCCTAACACTACCTCTATCCATAACCATAACCCTATCCCTCAAACTTACCTAACCCTAACCCTCAACCTAACCCTAACCTGAACCCTAAACCTAACCCTAACACTAACATTAACCCTAAGATTTACATTAACTTTATCCCTAACACCAACACTAAACCTAATACTAATCCTAACCCTAACCCAAAAACTCACCCTAACCCAAACCCTAACCCTATCCTAACACTAACCTTAAACATAACCCTAAACCTATCACTAACCCTAACTATAACCCTAATATAACACTAACATTAACCCTAATCATAACCTATAAGCATTACTAACTCTAACCCTAAAATTCAATGTAAACTTAACATTAACCGAAAAACTAGCCCTCATCCTAACACTAACCCTATCCCTAAATTTAACCCTAACATTAACTCTAAAACTAACACTATCTCTAATGGTAACATTAACCTGAATGTCAGCCTAACACTAAATCTAAATGTATCCCTAACCCTAACATTAACTCAAACACAAAAACTAATGCTAATCCTAAACCTACCCCTAACCATAACCCTAAAACTCACCCTAACACTAAACCTAACACTAACCCTAACTCTAACCGTAACACTTACCCTAAAACTAAACCTAACTATAATCCAAACCCTAACACTAACATTTACCCTAACACAAAACCTAAAACTAAGTCTAAAAATAACCCTAAACCAATCCTAACAATAACCCTCACCCTAACCCTATCCCAAACCCTAACACTAAACCTAACCTTAAACCTAAACCTAACCCTAACGTTCAACCTTACCCTAAACCTAACCAGAGCACTAACCCTAATCCTAATCCTAACCGTAACACTAACCCTAAAACTAACAGTAACCCTAAAACTTACATTAGTTCGAACCCTAAACCTAACACTAATTCTAAACTGTACCCTAATTTTAATTTAACACTAACCCTAACTCTAACCGGAATCTTAAACCTAACTTTAACCCTAACCCTAACAGTAATCCTAATACAAACCCTAACACAAACTGTTACCCTAAACCTAACCCAACCCTAAAACTAACCCAAACCTAATCCTAACCCTTACCTAACTCTAACTGTAAACTTAACACTAACCCTAAACCTAAACCTAACTCTAACTGTAATACTAAAAATAACCCTATCCCAAACACTAATCCTTAAACTATCCCTATACCTAACAGTATACCTAAACCTAACTGTGGTGAGCCGCTTCTGCCGTTTATGCAAATTATGGTCGCCATTACAAGATGGCGCTGGCTCCGCTGTGGTCTGTGACAAACAACTCCTTATTTGGGAGAGTTGGCGCATGACTTTTCATCACCCTATGAGAAAGCTCCACGTGGCTGCTTTGCATTGGGGCTTGAGATGCTTTATTAAGGCTGGGAGGGGCATCCGAGAGGGAGAAGAAGAACTATCAAGGGCCTGAAATAAACTACTGAAAGAAGATTCCTGAGTGTTGCGTCTTCCTTGCGGGCAAGAAGTCGCGACAAGTGGTGCCGAGACCCAGGGACCAGAACTTTCAGCAGTCAGGGGGGTGCACCGTATTCCCAGGTAAGTGGGATCCGCGATCAAAGCAGGGCAGCAGCTGCATTGTGTACTTTCGTTTTTACTTTCGCTTTTGTTTTCTGTGTTTCTCTTGTTGTGTCATTTTGCTGTTGTTTTTTGTGCTTCTTTTGTTGTTGTGTCATGGGTGCCGCACCTTCCAGTCCGCTTCTTCTGGCCCTAGATGGCCTGTTACGTTCTAAGGGTCTGGAAGTGAAACATAGTACTTTACAGAGATTTTTACAGAAGGTAGATATCGCTGCACCGTGGTTTGCATTTTCGGGCAGCCTTACTGTACCTAGTTGGGATAAATTAGGCAAAGATCTTGACTTTGCTTCTGAGCAGGGCATATTAGAGGGTGGGGTGATACCCCTTTGGAAAATGGTCCGTAGTTGCCTTACAGATGGCAGATGTCAGGAGGCACTTACAAAAGGACAAGAAGTTCTAGAGCAATTACATGAGGAGAAATCGGAGACGGCAGGAAGTGAGATATCTCAGAAGGATGGGAGTGTGCGGAGAGTGAAACAGGGGAGGAGACGATTGTATCCAGATCTCAGTATGCTGCGCACACCCCCATGTGAAAGTGGGTCAGAGGAAGAGGAGGATGAGGAGGAAGAGCTCGGGAGGCTGTCTCGTCAGCTAGAGAGTTTAGCTATAGGAGAAGGGAACAGAAATAAACAGGGGCTCAAGAAAAGCGATCCCCCGGATCCACCGCCGTATGGTGGAGGTATTTCGGGGAGAGCTTTCCATGCCCAAACATGGAGGGCTGTTAACGCTGAGATGGGTCTTGCTTATCCAGTTTTTCAGGATGACAATAGGGGAAGATTCCATGAACCCTTAGATTTTAAAATTGTGAAGACCCTGGCGGAGTCTGTGCGCACTTATGGGGTGGATGCCGCCTTCACACTAACTCAGGTGGAGAGTTTGTCTAGATACTGCATGACTCCCTCTGATTGGGCTAGCCTTGTTCGGGCTTGTGTTTCCCCGGGTAAATATTTGGACTGGAGAGCATTTATGCTAGAGGGCGCAATAGAGCAGGCCGCCCAAAACCATGCAGCGGGACGCCCTGCCTGGGATAAGGATATGCTTTTGGGACAAGGCAGGTTTGCTAATCAACAAACAGGATACCCCCCTGAGGTATATGAACAGATTAACAACATTTGTATCCGTGCATGGAAATCACTCCCAAATAGAGGAGAGGTGTCTGGTAATTTGACTAAGATTCTACAAGGCCCTGCAGAACCCTTTTCAGATTTTGTAGCAAGAATGGTGGATGCCGCTGGAAAGATTTTTGGGGATCCTGATAGAGCCATGCCCTTTATCAAGCAGTTGGTCTTTGAGCAATGCACCAAGGAATGTAAAGCGGCAATCACTCCTTATAAAAATAAGGGCATAGAAGCATGGATGAAAGTGTGTAGAGAGATTGGAGGACCTTTAACTAACGCAGGTCTTGCAGCCGCTGTCCTTCGGATTGCAAAAGGGGGCAATCCTGGTGCTGGAATATGCTTCCATTGTGGCCAACCCGGTCATTTCAGACGTGAATGTCCCAAAAAAGACAATTTTACTGGACCCCCTCATGGTGGCCCTTCTAATGGCCTTCGTCAACCGGGGCTGTGTCCTAAATGTAAAAAGGGGAAGCATTGGGCAAGAGAATGTAGATCAGTGAAGGACATCCATGGACAGCCTATTTCAGCTGGGCCAAAAAACGGCCGAAGGGGCCCCCGACCCCAGGGCCCACAAATATATGGGGCAGTGGAGAATGTCACACCCGAACCCGAGACATGGCCATCTCTGCGCCATCCCATGAAACGCGGAGAACCACTACAGGTGCCGCGGGATTGGACCTCTGTTCCACCTCCAGACTCGTATTAACACCTAAGATGGGAGTCCAATTGGTGGAAACTGAGTTCAAAGGGCCTTTACCACCTGGCACTGTAGGTTTGCTAATTGGACGTGCATCCTCTATCTTACAAGGTCTTCATGTCTTTCCCGGAGTCATTAGCCCTGATACTGTAGGGGCAGTAAAGGTTATGGTGGAGGCTCCAAAGGGCATTGTGTCTATCTCCCCAGGGGATCGGATTGCTCAATTACTAATTTTGCCTAGCTTACATAATCACTTCCCTGCTGGTACCACTGGAGGGGATTGTGCCTATTTGTCACTAGATATGAGCAATCGCCCCACTTTGGAATTAAGCATAGAAGGTAAATCTATTGTGGGATTGCTGGATACAGGAGCAGACCGTAGTATCATAGCCCTTAAGGACTGGTCTAAGGGATGGCCAATGCAGACTTCTGATCAATCCCTGAGAGGACTTGGATATGCCCAAGCCCCTCAAATCAGCTGTAGACATCTATCTTGGAAGGACCCAGAAGGACACAATGGCACCTTTCAGCCTTATGTACTTGATTTACCTATCTCTTTATGGGGCCGTGATCTGATGACAGACATGGGGTTCACTCTTAGTAATGACTATTCCCCAGTGTCTCAACAGATTATGCAAAATATGGGGTATAGGCCAGGTCTAGGACTAGGTAAACACCTACAGGGGCGTAGACATCCTGTGCAAGGTCATCAAAAGCTTAACAGATTTGGTCTGGGTTTTTCCTAGGGGCCACTGTGGCTCAAATACCCATAACATGGCTCACCGAGGAGCCTGTTTGGGTGCCTCAGTGGCCTCTTCCCTCGGTTAAATTGGCAGCAGCCCATGATCTAGTCAAAGAACAACTTGACTTGGGTCACATCCAACCTTCTACTTCTCCATGGAATACTCCCATATTTGTTATTAAGAAAAAATCAGGAAAGTGGCGCCTACTGCATGATTTACGAGCAGTTAATGCTCAAATGCAACTTATGGGGCCCATTCAAAGAGGGCTGCCTTTGCTATCCTCTGTTCCTCAGGGCTGGCATATTATTGCTATTGACATTAAAGACTGTTTCTTTTCTATTCCTTTGCATCCTAAAGACTCACAGCGTTTTGCCTTCACCCTTCCCTCGTGTAACCACGAGGAACCAGATCTAAGGTTTGAGTGGGTAGTGTTGCCGCAGGGAATGGCTAATAGTCCCACGATGTGCCAGATGTATGTGGGGAAGGCACTCGCACCTCTCAGACATAAGTATTCCTCCATCAAGATCATTCATTATATGGATGATGTGTTATTGGCAGCTAAGTTAGAGCAGACAGTTAATGAGGCCTATAAAGAATTAGTAAAGCTGTTAGCTCAATATGGGCTACATATTGCACCTGAAAAGGTTCAAACGGGAAACTCTATTGAGTATTTGGGAGCGATAATTGGGCATGACAAATTGAAACCACAAAAAATCACCATAAGGACTCAAGATCTCCAAACTTTAAATGATTTTCAAAAACTGCTGGGAGATATTAATTGGATAAGGGGATATTTACACATTCCTAATAGTGTGCTCCAGCCTTTGTATGCTACCCTTAAGGGTGATCCAGATCTTGCTTCTCCTCGTAGCCTCACCAAAGAGGCTAGAGCGGCCCTTATAACAGTAGAAGATGCTATACAACATGCTACTTTATACAGGCTCCAGAGTAATAAACCTTTCCAGTTATGTGTGCTTGCCACTATGCGGCAGCCTACTGGAGTACTGTGGCAAGATGGGCCTTTACTATGGATCCACCCACATATATCCCCAGGAAAATCCTTAGAATACTATCCTGATGCTGTTGCAGCGTTAGCACTTAAAGGGATTCAACAAAGCATTCAATTTTTCGGACAATCACCTTCTTCTCTTATTATACCCTATACTAAAGCTCAACTTAATGTTTTGTGTGCTACTCTAGACAACTGGGCTATTCTATGTTGCTCGTTTCAAGGGGATATTGATAATCATTACCCTTCCCATCCATTACTCCATTTTGTTAAAGAACATCCCATCATTTTCCCTAAGGTAACTTCACCCAATCCAATTCCGGGGGCTGTTAATATTTTTACTGATGGTTCCAAGTCTGGAATGGGAGCTTATGTAATTAATGATTCTCCCCCTGTTCAGCATCAATTTGCTCCTGGAAATCCACAATGGGTGGAACTGCAAATTGTTATTGAGGTTTTTAAACAGTGTTCTTTTCCTTTTAATCTTATTTCGGACTCCATCTATGTGGTACAAGCACTAAAAGTCCTGGAGGCCGTGGGAGCTATTAGTAATGTCCATAATGTATCTGCTTACTTTAATCAGCTTCAACAGCTTATCTGTAGCCGCACTGCTCCTTTTTATCCAATGCACATCCGGGCTCATACCTCTCTTCCTGGTCCGTTATCACAGGGTAATGCCTGTGCGGACTCAGCCACTAGAGGTCAGTTGATATGCTTGGCTTCCTCCTTAGAGGGGGCTAAATTATTTCACCAGAATTTCCATGTTAATGCTTTAACGCTGCGCAGGCGTTTTTCCATTTCAAGAGCGGATGCTCGTCAGATAGTATTACAATGTCCCCATTGTGTCACATTTCTTCATCCCCCTACTTATGGAGTGAATCCACGGGGATTGAAGCCATTGGTTGTCTGGCAAATGGATGTGACACACATACCTGACTTTGGTAACCTCAAGTATGTACATGTTTCTGTTGATACGTGCTCTGGAGTTATTCATGCTTCTGCTTTATCGGGAGAAAAGGCACGTAATGTTATCACTCATTGCCTAGAAGCATGGGCAGCATGGGGTGCTCCTGCATCCCTTAAGACTGATAATGGACCTGCTTATACTGGAAGACAATTTACATCCTTTTGTTCTACCATGGGAGTGCAACTTACTCATGGTCTGCCTTACAATCCTCAAGGACAAGGCATTGTTGAGCGTGCTCATCGCACCTTAAAGGAAACTTTACAAAAACAAAAAGGGGGAATAGGAGCTGAACACACTCCTAAAGAACGCCTATCCTTGGCTCTCTTTACCATTAATTTTTTGAATTTGGATATTCATGGTCGCTCTGCGGCCGATAGACATGTGTCTCCTCAGCCTTCTGTAATTGGCTATGTTAAGTGGAAGGATGTTCTTACGGGCCAATGGAACGGCCCCGACCCCGTGCTGACATGGGCACGAGGATCTGTATGTGTTTTTCCCCAGGATCGCACGGAACCGTTGTGGGTCCCTGAACGCCTGACAAGAAGAGTCTTGACATCAACCGACCAGCAACAAGAGATACCACAGCAATCCCGTGATGAGGATCTTCACTCTGCTACGTGCTCTGGTTCTGGTGCTGGTGCCGATGGCACAGACGACACCAATGCAGTGGTGGGCAGTGGCACGGGCTTGGCCAATGCCGATGCCGGTTCATAGTAATTCTAGTGTCCTCCCCACTCTTTTCTCTACCTCATGTGAGATGTCTGCTCCCTGTGCCTCTCCTAGAGGGGACATGGAGAGCATTTTTAATCAATCTCAAGTTAATCTCACAGGAGTGTTTTGTTTCAGCCTTGGAAACGCTAATTGCATCAGCCTTAAGACCAAAAATTTGACTAACTGGGAGGACCCATTGCGGTCCAGTCAGGTCTCAGGGAACATTATCAGTGCCGTACTGAGCCAAGTAGTTTCAGGGAAGCAATCAGGTTCAGGGACCCCCGCAAATAGCTCTGCTTTAAACATAACTACCTTGGCTATTATCTCCAAGGTACTAATCCCAGTGCCTCCTTCTTCTAATAGTACTTACAATGCCACTCATTTCAAGGCCTCCCCTTACTGTACTCCTAATCTTGGTTTCCCCCCAACATTTACGCCTTGTCAGGATCATTCTTGGGAGAAACATCAAGTTGCTAAAGGTTTCTCCTTTTCCCCCTCTCTTAAGAGGTATGTTTATAACTTTAACAACAGTGCCAACTCCTCTACAGGAGTAGGTTGGTCCTGGTTTCAATGGCTGATTTCCAATGAGAAGGGGGCTTCAGCTGATATTTCTGCATTGGCTCAATTGCTGGGAGTCAAAAGCTGGCTGGCTAATGTTTCTGGCACTGTTAAGGAGAATGAACGAGGTAATAGACTTACATCTGTTTCATTCAACTCTTTGCTATATAATGCCACATTGCCCCCTGCAATGGTCTGCGTCCAATCCCCGTTCTTGCTCCTTTTGGCTAATGACACCTCGTCGGGGATGCTGGATTGTTCTAATATTACCTGCTATTTGTCTGAGTGTTGGAATGGCTCCTGGACCACGGCAGTGGTTATGAAAATTCCAACTTTTGTCCCAATCCCAGTCACTGCGGACCCAGATAAATTCCCCATTGTTGAACTACTTAGAGTCCGCAGGGATTTTGGAATTACGGCAGCTATAGTGACAGCTGTGGCAGTGTCTGCTGCTGCAGCGGTTACGGCCGGAGTGGCCATGGCCAGTCAAGTACAAACTGCTGCCACCATTAATCAAGTTGTTCAACAAACTTCCACCATACTTGAATCCCAAAATACAATTAATCAACATATTTTGTCAGGGATTTTAGCTGCCAACCAAAGAATAGATTTACTCCAAGCTCAGGTAGAAGAATTGGCTGACTTGGTGCTTTTGGGTTGTGTTGACCAACGTGCACATTTATGCATAACCTCTGTCAGATTTAATGATTCCAGGAATGCCTCCCGCATCATTGGCGAATATTTGGCCGGAAATTGGTCCATGGCAGCGGAAGACATGATCCAGTCTCAACTAACCCAGATAGCTGTCTTGAACAGTACCCGTGTCGATCCCGTGACTTTGGGTCAATTCACCGATTGGATATCTTCTGCTTTTTCCTTCTTCAAAGAGTGGGTGGGGGTAGGCATCTTTGGTGCAATGTGTTGCTTCGGTATGTTCCTCTGTTTGTGGTTTCTCTGTCGCCTTAAGGCCCGCAGTGCTCATGATAAGGCTATGATCATACAAGCTCTTGCAGCTTTAGAAAATGGCAACTCGCCTCAAGTCTGGCTTGCGCATCTTAAACAGTAAACCTTTGTCATGGTCGTTGCACCCCAAGTTATTATAACATTGCACTGGGATCGACATGACCTTCCTTGCTATTCTCTTAGTGTTGGAAAGCCCTTGCACTCTGCCGGTCTTACTGCCATTGCACGCAGATGGGTTTCCACACTAGTGCTTTTCTATCGTCTTAAAGTCCGTGCCTTTCTTTCAGGGTGCTGTCAACTTGTTTGTCGTTATAAACAGCCACAGTTCAGCCTCAGTTATCCCCCTTCGTCCACCATCGCCACGATACAGGATGCGAGGCAAAGCACTGCACTTGAGTGATCCTTGACGTGGACCTCAAGGAGAGCATGTCCTATTGCATGCGGGTTAGACGCGTCCACTCCCCGCCCCACGAAAAAAGGCGTCGGCTGATATGGTCTCGGATCTGGGGAAGGGCCCTCCTTAAGACTGAGCCATACTATGCAGCCACTTCTGCACAGTGGGATAGGACCTCTACTCTCGCCTGTATTGTTTTAAGAAAACAGAAAGGGGGAACTGTGGTGAGCCGCTTCTGCCGTTTATGCAAATTATGGTCGCCATTACAAGATGGCGCTGGCTCCGCTGTGGTCTGTGACAAACAACTCCTTATTTGGGAGAGTTGGCGCATGACTTTTCATCACCCTATGAGAAAGCTCCACGTGGCTGCTTTGCATTGGGGCTTGAGATGCTTTATTAAGGTTGGGAGGGGCATCCGAGAGAGAGAAGAAGAACTATCAAGGGCCTGAAATAAACTGCTGAAAGAAGATTCCTGAGTGTTGTGTCTTCCTTGCGGGCAAGGGGGCGCAACACCTAACCATAACCCTAACACTAACGCTAACTCTAACACTAAATCTAAACCTAACACTAACCCTAAACGTAAACCTTACCTAACCCTAACCAAATCAATAACACTAATTGTCACCCTAGCACGAATCCTAACACTAAACCTAAAACTAACCTTAACCCTAACACTAACTGTAAACCTAATCCTAACCCTAACCATAACACTAATTCTAACCCTAACCCTAAACATAACCCTAACAGTAAACCTAACCCGATCCCTAACCCTAATTCTGTCACTAACTGAACCCTAACCCTAAACCTACACTAACCCTAAACCTAAGACTAAGCCTAACCCTAAAACTAACCATAACCCTAACACTAACACAAATCCTACCCTTAAAACTAACCCTGTAACTAACTCTAACCCTAACCCTAAACCTAAAACTAATACTAACCCTAACACTAACATTAAACCTAACCCTAACCCTAAATGTAACCCTAACCCTAACCCTAACTGTAACACTAACCCAAATCCCTAATCCTAACACTAATCTAACCCTAATCTTAACCAAAACCCTGACCCTAACACAAACCCTAACCCTAACCCTAACACTAACCCTAATCCTAACACTAACTCTAAAATTAAACCTAAGCTTAACCAGAACTCTAACCCTAACCCTTATTCTAATACTAAAACTAACCCTAACACTAAACCTATCACCAAACTTAAACCTAATCCTAATCCTTACCTAAACCCAACACTATATCTAAACCTAACACTAACCTAACACTATCCCTAACCCTAAAACTATCCCTAATCTTAACCCTAAACCTAACACTAACCATAAACCTAACCCTAATCCTAACCCTAACCCTCAACATAACCCCAATCCGAATGCTAATACCAAACCTAATCCTCTGCCTATGACTAACCCTAACCCTGAAACTAAAAATAAAACTAACATTAACCCTAACCCAAACATTAAGCTTAAGCCTAACCCTAACAGTAACAGTCATCCTAACCCTAACACTAAAACTAAACCTAACACTAACACTAAACATATCCGTAACACTAACCCTAACCATAACACTAACAATACCACTAACATGAACCCTAATCCTAACCCTAAACTTAACACTAATCATAAACATAACCCTAAGCCTAATACTAACCCTGAAGTGAATCCTAACTTTAACATTAACCCTAACTCTAAGCCTAACCTATCACTGACCCTAACACTAACCCTAACCTTAAGCCTAACACTTTCACTAACCTTAAAACTAACCCTAACCCTAATTGTAACACTAACAGTTTCCCTAACCCTAACATTAACCCTAACCCTAAACCTATTCCGAATATTAAAAGTATCACTAACCCTAACCCTAACCCAATCCATAACACTAACCCTAAAACTAATCCTAACACTAACTCTAACCCTAATTCTAACCATAACCTTAACTATAATGCTAACCATAACACAAAACCTATCCCTAATCCTAACACAAACCCTAACATTTTACTAACTCTAAACATAACCCTAACTCTAACACTAACCATAACCCTAACCTAACCCTAACCCTAAACATAACATAAACCTTACCCTAACCCTAATCCTAACCCTAATCCTAAAACTAAAATTAACCTAAAACTAATGATAACTCTAACAATATACACAACCCTAAAACTAACATTAAATCTAACCTTAGACAAACGTTAACCCTAACCCTAACTTAAACCTAAACTTAACCCTAAACCTAACCCTATCCTTAATCCTAAGCATAACCATAATCATAACCCTTACCCTAAAACACACCGTAACACTAACCCTAACACTAACCATAAATTTAACTGTAAACCTAAATCTAACACTAACCCTAAACCTAACCCTAACACAAACACTAACACTAACTCTTTCCATAACCATAACCCTAAGCCTAAGAGTTACCCTAACCCTAACCTGAACCCTATCCACAACCCTAACCCTAACACTAACACTAACACTAAACTCAACCCTAACACTAACCCTACCAGTAACACGAATCTTAACCCTAACCTGAACACTAACCCTAACTGCAACCCTAACCCTATCACTAACACTAATCCTAAACATAACAATAAGCCATTCACTAACACTAACCCTAACCCTAACTGGAACACTAACACTAACCCTAACCCTAAACCTAAACTTAAACTTAACACTAACTCTCAGACTAACACCTATCCTAACATTAACGGTATCCCTAACCCTAACCCTAACACTAGCTCTAAACATAACCCTAACCCTAAATGTAATACTAACCCTAAACCTAAGCCTAATACTCTAAGCCTATATTTTTCACCCTAACACTATTTTTAACCCTTACACTAAACCTATCCCAAACACTAAAACTAACCCTAACCCTAACTCTAACCCTGACACTTATTCTAACCCTAACCGAAACAAAAAACCTAACCTTAAACCTAATCCTAACCCTAAACCTAACCCTTACCCTAATCCTAACACTAACCTGAGAACTTAACCAAACCTTAAACAACCCTAACACTAACCCTAAACCTAACATTAAACTTAGAACTTACTCTGAATCTAACCCTAACACTAAACTGAATGATCACCCTTAAACTACTTATAAACCTAACCCTAACTCTAACCCTAACACTAACCCAATCTCTAACCCTAAACCTATATCTAACTATAATCCTAACCCTAACCCTAACCCTTACCCTAACACAAACCATAACCCATACCATAACTCTAAACCAAACCCAACCCTAACCCTAAACCGAGCACTAACCCAAAAACTAACCATAAAACTAAAGCTAAAACTTACCCTAAACCTAACTCTATCCATAATCCTAACCCAAATCCAAACATTAAAACTAACCTTAACCCTAAAACTAAACCTGACACTAAACCTAACCATAACCCTAACCCTAACACGAACCCTAACCATAACCCTAACACTAACCCTAATCCTATCCCTAACCCTAACACTAAACGAAAACCTAACTCTTTCCATAACTCTAACTCTAACCTATCACTAACACTAAACCTAACCCCAACCCTAACTTTAAACCTAACCCTTACCACAACTCTAACCCTATGCATAACCCTAACAAAAACCCTAATCCTAACCATAAGCTAACACTAGCATTAACTCTAACCCAAACCCTAATCCTAATTCGAACTGTAACCCTAACCCTAATACTAAACCTAACCATAACACAAACCCTAAAACTAACCCTAAACCTAATCATAAACTAAACCTTAACATTAAATCTAACCTTAAAACTAAACCTAACCTTAAACCTTACCCTAAACCTAACCCTAAATCGAGCACTAAACCTTACCCTAAACCTAACCCTAACCCTAACCCTAACACTAACCCTAAAATTTATCCTAACCCTAAACCTAACCCTAACCCTAATGCTAACCATAACACTAATTCTAAACCTAACCCTAATGCTAACCCTAACACTAACACTAAACCTAACCCTAACCCTACACCTAACCCTAAACATAACCCTAACCCTAACATTTACACTAACACAAACCCTAACCCAAGCCTTAAACCTAAACCTAACCCAACTCTAACCCTATCCCTTACCTAACCGTAACCCTAACCCAAACACTAACACTAAAAATAAAAGTAAAACTAAAACTAACTGTAACCATAACACTAATCTTAACCCTAACTCTAACCATAACCATAACACTAAACTTAACTCTAACCCTAACCCTAAAACTAAACCTAAACCTATCCCTAACTCTAACACTATACATAAACCTAACTGTAAACCTAACATTAATTATAACTCTAACACTAAACCTAACCCTAACACTAAGCATAATCCTAACCATAGCACGGACCCTAATGGTAAACCTAACATTATCCCTAACCCTAACCCTATTAGTGGAACGAATCCTAACCCTAAACCTAACCCTAAACCTAATGCTAACCATAACCCAAACATTAACCCTAACCATAACTGTAACCCTAACACGAAACATAAACTGAACCCTAAATCTAACCCCATGACTAACATAAATTTAACCCTAAAACTACACACCCTAACCCTAAAACTAACCAAAACCCTAGACCTAACCATAACCCTAACACTAACACTAATCCTAACCCTAACACTAACCCTGTCTTTATACCTAACACTAACCCTAACACTAACTCTAACACTAACACTAAACAAAACCATAACCCTAACCCTAACAATAACTCTAACATAAATTTTAAACCTAATGCTAACCCTAAACATAACTCTAACCCTAACCCTAACCAAAATATTACCCTAATATTAACCCAAATACCAACCATTACCCTAACCCTAACCCTAACTCTTACACAAAACCTAACCTATTCATAA
>NW_026007814.1:35231-51107 GCF_001458135.2 Marmota marmota marmota
CTAACCCAAAACCTAACACTAATCCTAACTAACACCCTAACCCTAAAACTAACCATAACACTACCTGTAACTCTAAACTAACACTAAACCTAATTCTAAGCCTAATCCTAACCATAACTCTAACCCTAACCCTAAACTTAACACAAAACCTATCCATAACACTAACCCTAACATGAACCATAACCCTAACCCTAACACTAAACCTAACACTAACCCCATCCGTAATGCTAATCCTAACAATAACCCAACCCCTAATTCTAACCCTAACCCTTACCCTAATATTAACCCTAAACCTAAACATAGCACTAACACTAAACATAAAACTAACCATAAACAGAACCCTAACACTAAACCTAACACTAATCCTAACACTAATACTAACCCTAACCCTAAACCTATCCTTAAACGTAACACTAACCGTAGCACTAAATCTAAGCCTAATCTTAACCCTAACATAAACTGTAACCCACCTCGTAACACTGAACCTAACCTAACTCTAATCCTAACCATAGCCCTAACCCTAACCCTAACCTGTCTCTACCATGAACACTGACACTAACCCTAACCCTAGCGTGAAACCTAACCCAAACCTAAACTCATTACTAAGGCTAAAACTAAACATAACCCTAAATATAACACTAACGCGAACAATAACCCTAACACTAAGGTTAACCTTAACTCTAATCCTAATCCTAACTGTAACCATAACACTAATTATAAATTTAATCCTAGCCCTAACACAATCCCTAACCCTGATCGTAACCCTAACACACACCATAACCTGAACCCTAACACTAACCCTAATACTAACATTAAGCCTACACCTAATTCTAAAACTAACCCTAACCCTAACCCTAACACTAACCCTACACCTAACCCTAACCCTACAACTTACCCTAATACTAAACCTAACCCTAATCCACAACCTAACCCTAACCCTAAACCTAACCTTAACCCTAACCCTAACACTAATTCTATCACTAACACCCTAAACATAACACTAAACATAATATGAACCCTAACACTAACACTAACACTAACTCAAACACTAACATTGACACTAACCCTAAACTTGCCCCTAAACCTAGCACTATTCCTAACCCTAACCCAAATTCTAACACTAACATTAACTCTTATCCTAAACCTGACACTAAACATAACATGATCCCTAACCCTAAACCAAACACTAACCCTAACCCTAACCCTAACAATAAACTTGAACCTAACCCTAACCCTAATACTAACCCTAACCCTAACACTAACACTAAATCTAACCCTAACCCTAACACAAACCCTAACCTAATCCATAACCCTGATCCTAATGTAACCCTAACCCTATCCCTTACCTAAACCTAACCCTAAACCTAACACTAACCCTAACCCTAACCCTAACACTATCCCTAACACTAACTCTAACACAAACTCTAACACTAACACTAATCCTAACCATAACCCTAATCCTAACCATAACCCTAATGATTACAGTAACCCTAATCTTAACACAAATCCTAACCCAAACCGTAACACTAACCCTAAATCTAACCCTAAACTTGACACTGACTTAAACCCTAACCTTAACGCTAACACTAACTGTAACCGTGACCTTTACCTAACCCTAAACCTTAACCTTACCATAACAGTAACCCTTACCATAACCCAACACTAACCCTAACCTTAACCATAACCCTCTAACTAACCATAACCCTAATCCTAACCCTAACCAAAACCCTTACCCTAAAACTAACCCTAACACTACCTGTAACCCTAAAACTATCTCTAAACCTAACCCTAAACTTACCTCTAACCCTAATTATTACCATAACTCTAAACCTAACACTAATACTAAAACTAAACCTAACCCTAACCTGAAAGAATACCCTAACCCTAACACTAAAATTAATCTTAACCCCAACCCTAACCCTAAACCTAACACTAACCCATACCCTAAACCTAACCCTAACCCTTACCCAAACACTAATCATAACCCTAATCCTAGGCCTAACACTAAACCTAACCCTAACCATAAACAGAACCCTAACACTAAACCTAACAATATCCCTAACCCTAACTGTAACCCTAACCCTAACCGTAGCCCTAAAGCTAAGCATAACACTTACCCTAATATAAACCTTAACCCACACCCTAACCCTCACCCTAAACTAAACCTAATTTTAACCATAGCCCTAACCCTAAACCTAATCCTATTCCTAACACAAACAGTGACACTAACCCTAACACTAACACTAAACGTAAACCCAACCCTAACCCTATCACAAAGCCTGATGTTAACCTTAACCCTAAACCTAACTCTAACCATAACACTAACCCTAAAGATAATCCTAACCCTAACTAACCCTAATCTTAACTGTAACCATATCCATAACCCTAAATCTAAACCTAACCCTAATACAATCCCTAACCCTCACCGTAACCCTAACACAAACCATAACCCAAACACTAACACTAACTCTAACACTAACCTTATACCGACACCTAATTCTAAAACTAACCCTAACACTAACCCTAACCCTAACACTAAACCTAAAACTAAAACTAATCCTAACACTTACTCGAACACTAAAACTAACCCTAATCCAAACCCTAAGCCTAACACTAAAACTAACCCTAAACTTAACCCTTACTTTACCCCTAACCCTAACCCTGAGCCTATCAGTAACACTAACCCTAACTCTAACCCTAATCCTAACACAATCCCTAACCCTTACCATAACCCTAACACAAACCATAACCTGAACCCTAACACTAACACTAACACTAATCTTAAACCAACACCTAAATCTAAAACTAAACCTATCCCTAACCCTAACCCTAACCCTAAACCTAAGCCTAATGATAAACCTAAACCTAAAACTAAATCTAACACTTTCCCTAACATTAAAACTAAACATAATCCTAACCTTAAACCTAACACTAACTCTATCCCTAATCTTAACCTAACCCTAACCCTAAGCCTATGACTAAGACTAACTATAATTCTAACCCTAACCCTAAAACAATCCCTAAACCTGACCATAACCCTAACACAAACCATAAACTGAACCCTAAAACTAACCCTAACACTAAGAATAAACTGACACCTAATTCTAAAACTAAACCTAACCCTAATGCAAACCTTAACCATAACAAAAACCATAACCTGAACCCTAACACAAACCCTAACACTAAGCTTAAACCTACACGTAACTGTAAAACTAGCCATAAACATAACCAAAACCTTAACCATAATACTAACCTTAACCCTAAAAAAACCCTAATCATAACCTAAATTTTAATACTAACACTAACCCTAAACCTAACACTAAATGTGAACCTAACACTAAAACTATACCATACACTAACCCTAACACTAATCCAAACACAAAACCTAACAACAAACCTAACACTAACCATAATCCTATACTTAATGCTAACCCTAACAGTAATCCTAAACCTAACCCTAAACCTAACCCCCAAACTAACCCTAAACCTAACCCTAATCCTAACACTAACACTAACCCTAACCCTGAACCTAACTGTAATCCTTAACATTACCCTAACACTTACATTAACACAAACTCTAACCCTAAACCTAAAATTATCCATAACACTAACCCTAAATCTACAGTAACCCAACCCTAACCCTAATCCAACTCTAACCTGAACCATAAACCTAACACTAACACTAACCCTAAACCTCACCCTAAACCTAACCTTAAGCTAACACTAATCCTAAAACTAACCAGAAACCTAATTCTAATCCTAACCCAAACACTAATCCTATCCCTAACAGTATCCCTAACCCTAGACGTAATCCTAAACCTAAGACTAACCCAAACACTAATTTTAACCCTAACCCTAAAAATAACACTAACTGTAACCCTAAAGCTAACCCTAAAGCTTACCAAAAACCTAACACTATAACTAACACAAACACTAACCGTAACCCTAACACTACATGTAAAAATTACCCTAAACCTAAACCTAAATCAAATGTTAACACTAAACCTTACTTTTACTTTAACCCTATCACGAACCCTAACCCTAAACGTAACCTTAAATTTAATACTAACCTTAAGTTTAACCCTAACACTAACCCAAATTCTAACCGTAACCTTAAACCAAACCTAACCCTAAGCCTAACCCTCACTATAAACCTAACCCTAATCCTAACACTAACCCTAATGCTAAACCTAAACCTAAGACTAAACTTAACTCTAACCAAAAACATAAACTTAATCCTAACTGTAACCCTAACCTTAAACCGAAATTTTACCTAAACATAACCCTAACCCTACCCCTAACCCTAACAATAACCCTAATCCTTATCCTTACCCAAACCCTAATTCTAAACCTCACCCTTACCCTAACCCTAAACCTAACACTAAACCTAACCCAACCCGAACTATATCCCTAAACATAACTATAACCCTAACACAAATACTAACGCTAACCCTTATCCTAACCCTAACCCTAACACTAACCCTAACTGTAAACCTAAACCTAAACCTAAAATTCACCCTAACAATTACCCTAACACGAAACCTAACCCTAACCCTAACCCTTACCTAACCTTAAACATAAAACTAACCCTAACACTAAACCAAATTCTAACCCTAACCTTTACCCTAACACTAACCCTAAACCTAACCATAACATAACCTAACACTAACACTAACCATAACTCTAACTCTAACCATCACTCTAAACCAAAAGCTAACACTAATCCTAATCCTAAACTTAACACGAACCCTAAGCCTAACCCTAACCTGAACCTAACCCTAACACTATCCTTCACCATAATACTAACCCTAACCCTAACACTAAGAAAAAACCTAAACCAAATCCTAACTTTAACCTAACCCTTAATCTAAACCTAAACCCAACCCTAACCCTAAACCCAAAGCTAAAACTAACCCTAACACTAAACCTAAACCTCACCCTAATCTTAACCCTAAACCTAACACTAACCCTAATCCTAACACAAACCCTAAACCTAATTCTAACCCTTACCCAAACATTATTCCTAACCCTATACCTTACCCTAACATAACCCTAACCTTAACCCTAATCCTAACCCTAACCATAATTTTAACACTAAACCTAACACTAACCCTAACACCAGCAATAACTCTAACCCTAACCATAAAATGTACCCTGAACCACACCATAACCCAAACCCTAACCCTAACATAAATCTAATCCTAAACCTAATCCTAACACTAATGCTAACACTAACCCTATCCCTAACCCTAACCCTAACACAAACCCTAACGCTATCCCTAACAATAGTTTGAAACCCTAAGCCGAAACCTAACCCTAACACTAACCACAACCCTAAACCTAACCACAACCCTACCCCAAACCATAACCCTAACCCTAACCCTTACCATAACCCTAACCCTAAGCAAACCCTAACCCTAAACCTAACATAATACTAACCGTAACTCAAATTTATCCCTAACGCTAACCATACCCTAACCCTAAACCTAATTTTAACACTAACCCTAATCATAAACTAACCATAATACTAACCCTAAAACTATCTCTCTCTCTAAACCTAAACATAAACCTAAACTTAAACCAAACACTAATACAAACACTAACCCTAACCATAACACTAAACTAACCTTGACCCTAACCCTAACTCTAACCCTAACCCTAAGCCTAACCCTAAACCTAACCCTTACCCTAAATGTAACTTGTTAACTAACACTAACCCTAAACCCAACCATAACTCTATCCCTAACTCTAAACCTAAGACAAACACTAACCCTAACCATAACCCTAACACTAACCTAACACTATCACTAAACATAACCCTAACTCTAACCCTCACCCTAAACTTAACAATAACCCTCATCCTGTCACAAACATGAACCCTAACCATACCTCAACCCGGAACCTAACTCTAACACTAAAACTCACTGTAACACTAAATATAACTCTAACCCTAACACAAACCCTAAACCAAATACTAACCTTAACCTAACCCTAACCCTAACCCCAACCCTAAAGCTTACCCTAGAACTAAACCTAACACTGACACTAACCCTAAGCCTCACCCTAACCGTAATTTAAAACCTAACACTAACCCTAAACCTAAACAAAACACTAACCATAAACCTAACTCTAACTTTAACCCAAACATTGAACCTAAACTTAACCATAACTCTAACCCTAACACTAAACATAACCATAACCCTAAACCTAACACTAACACGACCCTAACCCTAAACATAAACCTAAACCTAAAACCAACACAAACTGTAACCCTAACACTAACACAACCGCAATCCTAACCCTAACCCTAATTTAACCCAAAACCTAATCCTAATCATAACCTAACCCTAAACCTAAACCTAACTCTAAACCTAACCCTAACCTTTATCATAACCCTAAATATAACCCTAACTGTAACCCCTACATAAACCCTAATCCTAAACTTTACACTAACATAAACCCTAAACCTAACACTAACCCTAAACCTAACACTAACACTAACAAGTAACCACAACCCTAAACCTAAACCGAAATTTTACCCTAACCGTAACCCTATCCCTAACCCGAACACTAACCCTAAACTTACTCCTAACACAAACCCTACTGTAACCCTAACCCTAACCCTAAAAGAAACTCTAACCCTAACCTTAAAACTAACCTAACATTAACAGTAATCCTAACTTTAACCCTAATGCTAAACCTAAAACTAATCCTAACCATAACAATATCTCTAATCCTAACCCTAAACATAAAGCTATAACTAAAGCTAACCCTAATCCTAAACCTAATTCTAACCCACTCCTAAACTTTATCATAACCCTAACTATAAACCTAACTGTAACCCCTACACAAAACCTAATGCTAAACCTTACACTAACCTAAATCCTAAACCTAACACTAACCCTAAACCTAACACTAACGCTAACTGTAACCATAACCCTAAACCTAACTCGAAATTTTACCCTAACCATAACCCTATCCCTAACCTGAACACTAACCCTAAACTTAATCCTAACACAAACCCTAACGTAACCCTAACCCTAACCCTAAAAGAAACCCTAACCCTAACCTTAAAACTAACCTAACACTAACACTAATTCTAACTTTAACCCTAATCCTAAACCTAAATCTAATCCTAACCATAACAATATCTTTAAACCTAACCCTAAACCTAAAGCTATTCTTAAAACTAACCCTAATCCTAACACTATATCTCAACCTAAGTATAACCCTAATCCTAACCTTAACACAAACCCTAACCATAACACTAACTATAAACCTAAAGCTAACATTTACCCTAACCTTAACTGTAACACAAACCATAAACCTAACCCTATAACCATAACCTAACCTTAAATCTAAACCTAACTTTAATATGAACCATAATCCTAACCCTTACCAGAAAACTAACACTAATCTTAACCCTACCTAACCCTAACCCTAACACTAATCCTAATCATAACCGTAACCCCAAATACAATCCTAACTGTAACCCTAACACAAATTATAACCCTAATACTAACACTAAACCTAAACCTAATCTTAACTCTAACACTATCACTAACCCTAACCCTAACATTAACCCTAAAATTAACAATAACCATAACACTAACCCTAACTCTAACCCTAAACCTAACATAACCCTAACCATAACCATAAAAATAAACTTAACACAATTCTTAACCCAAAATATAACCTAACTTAACTCTAAACACTAACCCTAACTTTTACCTAACACTAACAATAACACTAACACTAAAACTAACGTTAATCTTAACACTAAACATAAACCCAACAATAACCCTATTACTAACCCTAACCCTAAGCCTAACCTTAATGTAACACTAACTCTATCCCTGACCCTTACTTTTACCCTAACACTAACTCTAAAACTAACCCTAACCCTAACACTATACCTAAACTACATGTCATTCTGAAAATAACACTAACCGGAACCCTATGCCTCAATCTAACCCTTTTTCTAATCATAACAAAAACCCTAATTTTTAACTCTAACCCTAATACAAAACCTAAACCTAACACTTACTCTGACACAAACCATAATTCTTACCATAACACTAACCTTAACACTAATAGTAACCCTGATTCTAAAACTAATATTAACCCTAACTCGATCCCTAACCCTAACACTAACCCAAAAACTAACCTTAAACATAAACCTAATTCTAACCCACCACTAAACCTAACCATAACCCTAAACTTAACCTAACGCTAACCCTAACGCTAATTCTAACCCTAAAACTAAAAGTAACCCTAAACATATCCCTAACCCTAATACTATCCCTAACCCTAATCCTAACAAAACAATAACACTGAACCCAACCCTAAACCTAACCCTACCTCTAACTTTCACCCTAACTCTTACCTAACACAAACCCTAACCCTAACACTAATCCTAACCCCAATCCTAACACTAAACCTAATCTACAGGTAACCCTAAAACTAAACCTAAACCTAAACCTAAACCTAACTCTAAGCCTCACTCTACCCTTAATCCTAACCCTAATCATAACCCTTACCCTATTCCTAACCCTAACACAAACCCTAAACCTATACCTTACCCTAACATAAAACATATCCCTCACACAAACACAATACTAACACTAAACCTAACCCTAACCTGAACTCCAAAACTAACCCTTACCCTAACCTGAACCCTAACACTAAACCTATCCCCAAAACTAACCCTAAACATGACCCTAAACCTAAGCCTAAAATAAACCCTAAAACTAACCCTAACTCTAACTGTACACTAACACTAACCATAACCTTACCCTAACTCTCAACCTATCCCTAACCCTAATACTCTCCCTAACTCTAACTCTAACACTAACACTAAAGCTAACCTTAAAACTAACCCTAACCCTAACACTAACCCTATCCCTTTCACTAACACGAACCCTAACTCTAACACTAACCCAAACCCTAAGCTTTACACTAACCCTAAACTTAACCATAACCCTAACCGTAACCCTAAAACTAACCCTAACCATAACCCTAGAACTAACCCTAACTGTAACCCTAATCCTAACCCTACCACGAACACTAAACCTAACCCTAACCCCAGCCTTAAACCTAAAACTAACCCTAAACCTATTCCTAACCCTAACACTACCCCTAACCCAAACACTAACCCAAACCCTAACCTTTACAATAACAGTAAACCTAATCCTAACACTAACACTAACATTAACCCTAACACTAACACTCTCACGAACCATAATCCTAACACTAACACTAACCCTAAACCTCATCATAAACGTAACCCTAATCTTAACTGTAAATCTAACCCTAACTCAAACCTTAACCATAACACAAATCCTAACACTAAACCTAGAACTAACCCTAAACCAAAGCATAATCCTAACCCTAACACTAACTCTAACACTAACCCTAAGCCTAACCATAACCCTACCACTAAACTTAAACCTAATCTTGACAATAACACTAACATCAACCCTAAAGCTTACCGTAATGATAACCCTAATCCGAACACTAAAAATAACCCTAACCCTAACCATAACCTAACACTAACCATAACATTAAACCTAACCCTAACATAACCCACACACTAAAACTAACCCTAAACCTAATGATAAAACTATCCCTAACATTAACTCTATTCCTAATGCTAACCATAACACTAACCCTAAACCTAACACTAATGCTAACCATAACACTAAACCTAATCCTAACCCTAACCCTAAAAAAAAAAAATCTCTAACACCAATCCTAACCCAAACACCAATCATAACCCTAAACCTTAACCTAAATTTTACACTACTCCTAACCCTAACCTTAAACCTAACACTAACCCTAACCCTATCCTTAACACAAATGTTAATTCTAATCGTAACACTAAACTTAACACTAACCCTAACCCTAATAAAAACCTTAACCCTTCCCATAACAGTAACCCTAACCCTAACACTAACACTAATCCTAACCCTAACACAAACAATAACACTAACCCTCACACTAACCATTACCCATACCTAAATCTACCCTAATCCTAACCATAAACCTATCTCTAACACTAAACCTAATACAAACCCTAAATCTAACCCTAATATTAACCGTAACCCTATCTCTAACACTAAACCTAACACAAACCCTAACCCTAACACTAAACCTAACACTAATCCTAAACCTTACTATAACCCTAACCGAAAAACAAAGGATAACCCTAACCTTAACCCTATACTAATAATAACACAAACCGCAACCCGAACCCTAAACCTAATCCTAACAATAACCCTAATGCTAACCCTAAAGCTAACCCTAAAACAAACCCTATCCCAAACACTAACCTGAACACTAAACCTAACCCTAACACTAACACTACCAGACTATAAACCCAACCCTAACCTTAACACTAAATCTAATCCTAACCCTAACACTAACCATAAACCTAAATGTAACACTAACCCAAACACTAATCCTAAACCAAACCGTATCCCTAACTGTACCACTAACCCTATCCATAACCATAAACCTACACATAACCTAACACTTACCCCAAACCTAACCGTAACACGAACCCTAACCGTAACCCTAACACTAACTCACATCCTAACCATAACCCTAACACAAACCCTAACTTTAACCCTAATACTAACACAAACCCTAACCCTAACCCTAACTTAACCCTAACTCTTACTCTTGCCTAACCTTAACCCTAACACTAAACCTAACACTAACTTTAAACCTAAAACTTATACAAACCCCAACCATAACTCTATAACTAACACTAACCCTAACCCTAAGCCTAAACCTAACTCTAACCCTAAACCTAACCCTAATTCTAACCATAACACTAACACTAGCCCTAATCATAATCCTAACAACAACACTAACCCTAACCCTAATCCTAACGTGAAATCTAACCCTAATGCTAACCTGAACCCTAACTCCAACACAAAACCTAACCATAAACCTAACACTAACACTAAAACTAAACCTAAACTTAACTCTAACCCTAACTCTAAAACAAATGCTTACCCTAACCTGAACCCTAACCATAAACCTAAACCTATCACAAACACTAACCCTAAACCTAACACTAACCCTAACCCTAAGTCTAACCCTAACACTATCCCTATATGTACCCTAATCTTAACTGTAACCTTGACTCTAAACCAAAACTTAACCCTAACACAAACCCTAACACTAACAGTAACCCTAAACTAACCTTAAACCTAACATTAATCCTAATCCTAACCTTAATTCTAACAATAAACCTAACCTTAACCCTAACCCTAACACTAACCCTAACCCTAACCCTATCCCTAATCCTAAACGTAACCCTAACCCTTTCCCTAACACAAACCCTAGCCTAACCCTAATCCTAAACATGTCCTAACCCTAACTCTAACACTAACCTTAACCCTGGCCCTAACACTGACTCTAACACTCACCTAATCCTAACCCTAAAACTAACACTAACCCTATTCCTAACCCTAACACTAACCTTTATCCCAACTATAACCCAAACACTAATGCTAAACCTAACCTTAATGCTAACACTAACCCTAACCGTTACCCTAACCCTAGTGATACCTCTAACCCTATCCCTTACCCTAAGCCAAATCCTCAACCTAATGCTACCCTAGTCCTAACCATAATTCTTAGTCTTCTTCAAACCCCAACTCTATTACGAGTCCTAAATATAGCCCCCATTCTAGCTCTAACCCTAACCCTAACCCTAACCCTTATTCTGACCTTAACACTAACCCTAGATATAAACCTGACCCTAACCCTAAACCAAACCTTAACAGTACCTCTACGAGTAAACCTATACCTAAACCTAACAGCAACACTAGCACTAGACAAACCTAATTTTAAATAGAATCATAAATCTAGCCTTAGTCCTAAACAAAACCTTAGCACTATCCCTAACAATATCCCTTAACCTTAAGTAAAGACAAACCTCTCAATAGACGAAACGCTAGTCCTAATTGTGGCTCTAAACCTAAAACTAACCCTAACCCCACAAGAACACTTAATCTAATAGAAACCCTAGTTCTAAACAATATCCTAAATAAAAATCTAATGTTAACTCTAGACTTATCCATTACCCTTACCCCAAAACTATCCATAACCATATCCCTCGCCCTTACATTATGCAACCTCTAATGTTAGCCCTAAGCATCACACAAAACCTAGCCCTTATCCTAGCCCTAAACCTAGCCCTAATCATAACTCTAACCATAACCTTAGACCTAAACCTAATGCTAACACTCGCCCTAGCCCTAACCCTAGCTCAAATTCTAATCCTTAGCCTAAAGATAACCCTAACCCTAAACCTAACACTAGCCTTGTTTCAATACTTAACCCTCGCCCTAGCCCTAGCCCTAGCTCAAATATCTACACTTACCCTAACCCTAACCCTGATATTAACCCTAGGCCTAACCCGAACCCTAACCTTAATCCTAACTTTAACCCTACCCCTAACCTTAGCTCTAACCCTATAAATTACCCTAAAGAAATGCCTAACCCAAATGCTAACCCTAGGCCTAACGATAACCCTATCATTAACACTAACTCTATCCGTTATTCTAAACCTAACCCGAACCATAAACCTAATTCTATCCATTAACCTAACCGTAAACCGAACCCATCGCTAATTCAAGCATTAACCTTAAATCTTAACATAAACCAAACCCTACCTGGACCCTGACACTAATAATACGCATAGCTCTACACTTGACCCTGACCCTACACCTAAACCTTACAATAGACATAGCCATAATCTAACACTAAAACTAATACTAACCATAAACCTAGACTTGACATTAGCCCTAGCCCTAATCCTAGCAGTAGCCCTAACACAAACCCTCAGACTAGCCCTAAACCTAGTCTTAACCTAACTCAAATCCTAACCTTAGTCCTAACCCTAATTCTAACCCTTGCCCTAGTCCTAAATATAGCTATAACCCTTTCCTTTCCCCTAAGCCTAATTCTAACCTTAACACTAAAACTACCCCTAACCCTAGGCCTAAAATTAACACTAAACCTACGGCTAATCCTAGCCTTAATTTAGCCATAATCCTAAACCTACCCCTAACCTTAGCCCAAAGACTAACTCAAACTCTTAACCTAGCCCTATTTCCAGCTCTAACCCTATCTTTTACAATAACCCTAACACTAGCTCTAAACTTAGCCCTAACTGTAGCCATAGCCCTAAAACTAGATCTAATCATAACAATAAATCTAAGCCTAAACTTCACCCTACCATTAGCCCTAACACTATTGCTAATAATAAAACTACCCCTAACCCTAGGCCTAATTCTAAAACAAAACTGAGCCACATCCCTATACCTAACCCTTCCTAACCTTAAGCCTAGACCTGACATTAGCCCTAAACCTAGCCCTAAACCTAGTTCTAAACCCAGCCTTAATCCTTACCCTGATCTTGACCCCAGCCCTATCCCTAATTTTATCCCTTGTTCTAGCACTAAACATAACTGTAACATCATACCTTACCACAACACTAACACTAACCTTAACCCTAGCCCTAAACCAAGGCCTAAACCTAACACTAACCCTTGCACTAATCCTAGCCCTAATTTAGGCCAAGCACTAAACCTAACCCTATCCCTAACCCTAAGACTAACTCTAACTCTTGCCCTAGCCCTATCCCTATTTCTAAACCTATCCCTTAACATAACCCAAAATCTATCCCTATCTCTAGCCCCAACCTTTGCCCTAAACTTTGTCCTATGCCTAAACCTGGATCAAACCCTAACAATGCTAATTGGAAAACTAGCCCTAACCTTAAACTAACCCTAAAACAAAAATTAGACATAAACCTAACCTAACCCTTAACCTAAACCAAACACTAACCCTAAACTTAGCCCTAAACCTTTCCATAATTTGAGTGCTAAACCTAACCCTAGAAGTAACCCTGAACATGACTCGGTTCCTAACACTAACACTAGCTCTAAACATTACCTTAATGCTAAACCAAGAAGTAGCCCTAATCAGAAACCAAGTTCTTTCATTAGTTGTAGCCCTAAAGCTAACACATATCCTAGTGATAATCTGAGCCCTAAACCTAGGTTTAACTCTAAGAATAACCCTAACTCTAACCCTATCCCTAACCCTATACCTAATCCTAACCCTACCTCTAATACTGTCCCTAACCCTAAGCCAAACCCTCACCAATGCTACCCTAGTCCTAATACTAATCCTTAGCCTATCCCAATCCCTAAGTCTTTTACTAGTCCTAACCCTAGGCCTCATTCTAACTCTAGCCCTAACCCAAACCCTGACCCATATTCTGACCCTAACACTAACCCTAGATCTAAACCTGACACTAACCCTAAACTGGACCCTAACTCTACCCCTACCAGTAAACCTAAACCTAAACCTAACAGTAACACTAGCACTAGACCAAACCTAATCCTAAATAGAGTCATAAATCTAGCCCAAGCCCTAAACCAAAACCTTTAACTACCCCTAACAATAACCTATAACCTAACACAAAGACTAACTGTATCCCGAGATCAAACGCTATTCCTAATTCTGACCCTAATCCTAACCCAAACACTTACGCTTACCCTAACACACCTCCTAGCTCTAAACCTTAACATAACCCAAAACCTAATCATAACACTAGACTTTTCCAAAACCTTAACCCTAAAATTAGCCATAACAATAACCCGAGCTCTTACATTACACATAGCCCTAACACTAGCCATAAACATCACACAAACCTACCCCTTATCTAGCCCTAAAGCTAGCCCCAACTGTAACCCTAACCCTAACCCTAAACCTAACCATAATCCTTGCCCTAGTCCTAAACCTAGCTCAAACTGTAACCCTTTCCCTAATCATAACATTAACCCTAACCCTAACCCTAGCCCTGACTCTAACCCTAACCCTCGCCCTAGACCTATCCCTAGTTCAAACCCAAATACTTAACCTAAAAATAACCCTGACACTAAACCTAGGCCTAACCCTAACCCTAGCCATAAACTTAACCTTAATCCCAGCCCTAACCTTAGCTCTAATCCTATCCATTATCCTATAGATAAGCCTAAACCAAAGGCTAACCCTAGGCCTAACACTAAGCCTATCGCTAACAACAATGATGCACATTACTCTAAACCTAACCTGAATCCTAAACCTAACCCTATCCATTACTCGAATCCAAACCTTAACCCTAATGCTAATACAAGCCTTAACCCTAAACCTTAACCTAAAGCAAACATTACATACGCTAATAAAACACCTAGCTCTAAACCTGACTCTTACCCTAAACTTACCACTTATACTAGACCTAGCCACAACCTAACCATAAAACTACCACTTACTTTGAATCTAGACCTGACATTAACCCCAGCCCTACTCTTAGCCCTAGCCCTAACACATATCCTCATCCTGGCACTAAACCTATCCTTAATCCTATCCTGAACCCGAAAACTTGTCCTAAATCAAATTCTAACCCAAACCCTAGCTCTAAACCTAGCTATAACCCCATATCTTCCCCTAAATCTAACCCTAACCTAACACTAACCATAACCCTAGCTTTAACCCTAGGCCTAACCCTAACACTAACCCTAGCGCTAATCCTAGCCCTAATTTAGCCCTAACCCTAAACCAAGCCCTAAACCTAGACCAAAGAATAACTTTAATCGCACCCCAGTCTTATTTCTAGTTCTAACCCTATCCATTACCATAACCCTAACGCTAGCCCTAAACCTTAATCCTAATGCAGGCCATAGACCTAAACCTAGATCTAACCATAAAAATAAATCTAAGCCTAAACCTCATCCTACCACTAGCCCTAACACTATCACTAATCCTAAAACTAGTCATAACCCTAGCCCTAGCTCTAAAACAAAACAGTGC
>NW_026007814.1:51795-55337 GCF_001458135.2 Marmota marmota marmota
TAAGCAAATTCTAACCCTAGGCCTAACTCTAACCACAGCCCTAACTTAACCATAACCCTAGTCCTAACTGTAGCTCTAATCCTATCCATTATCTGAACCATATCTTTAACCAAATTCTATCCCTAGGCCTAACTCTAACCCTATGCCTTACCTTAAAACTGTCCATTATATTAAACCTAACCTGAACCGGAAACCTATCCATATCCATTAACCTAACCCTAATGCTAATTTTAGCCCTAATCCTAAACCTTAATCTAACCCATACCCTAACCCTGACTCTGGCCCTAATAATACCTCTAGCTGTACACCTACCCTAATGCTCAATGTAAGCCTTACAATAGACCTGGCCATAAACCTAAACCTAAAACTATCCCTAAACATAACTCTAGAACTGATATTAGCCCTAGACCTAATCATAGCCTTAACCATAACACAAACCCTACCCCTAATCCTAGCCCTAAGACTAGCCTTAATCCTAGTCCTAACCTTAACTGGAGCCCTAACCCTAATTTTATCTCATACCCTATCCCAAAATGTAGCTGTAACATCATACCTTACCCTAATCCTAACCCTAACTCTAGGCCAAAACCTAACACTAACCCTAGGGCTAATCCTAGCTAATCCTAATTTAACTCTAATCATAAACCTAATCCTATTCCTAGCCCTAAGACTAACTATAACTCACACCCTAACCCTATCCAAAGTTCAAAACTTATCCCTTACCATAAACCAAACCTAGACCTATCTCTAGCCCCAACCCTAACTCTATCCATCACCCTAGCCCTAAACCTGGTTGTAAACTCTAACCTTAAGGCCAAACCTCAACCTAACACTAGCCCTAAACCTAATGCTAATTGGAAAACTAGCCCTAACCCTATCCTACACCTAAAACACAACTGAGCCATAATGCTAACCCTAACCCTTAACCTAAACCAAACACTAACCTTACACATATCCCTAAACTTAGCCCTACTTTGAGTCCTAACCTTAACCATAGAAATAACCCTGACCCTGAGTCAGACCCTAACAGTACACCTAGCTCTAAACATTGCCATAATGCTAACCCTAGAACTACCCTAATCAGAAAACTAGATCTTTCATTAGCTCTAGCCCTAATGCTAACACAAATTCTAGCCCTATTCAGAGCCCTGAATCTAACCCTAACCCTATCCGTACCTCTAACCCATTCCTTACCCTAAGCCAAACCCTCACCCTAATGCTACTCTAGTCCTAACCTTAATCCTTAACCTACCCCAAACCCTAACTCTATTACTAGTCCTAAACCTAGGCTTAATTTTAGCTTTAACCCTAATTAATCCTAACCCTGATCCTTATTCTGAACCAAACACTAACCCTAGATCTAAACCAAACCCTAACACTAAACTGAACCCTAACACTACCCCTACTGGTAAACCTATATTTAAACCTAAAGTTAACACTAGCACTAGACCAAACCTAATCCTAAATAGAGTCATAAATCTAGCCTTAGCCCTAAACAAAAATCTAGCAATAGCCCTAACAATAACCCTTAACCTAACGTAAAGCCTAAACATATCACTAGACCAAACGCTAGTCCTAATTGAGGTCCTAACCATAAAACTAACCCTAACCCAATGATGACCCTTAATCTATTAGAAACCCTAGCTCTAAACCTTTTCCTAAACCAAAACCTAACCCTAACCCTAGACTTATCCATAACCCTGACCCTAACTAGCCATAACCATATCCCTAGCTCTTACATTACCCATAGCCCTAAAGTTAGCCCTAAACATCACACAAAATTTAGCCCTATCCTAGCCTTAAACCTAGCCCTAACCATAACCCAAACCATAACCTTAGACCTAACTATAATGCTAATACTCACCCTAGCCCTAAACCTAGCTCAAACTCTAATCCTTAGTCTAAACATAACCCTAAACCTAAACCTAACCGTAGCCTTGACTCAAAGCCTCACCCTCGCCGTAGGCATAACCCTAGCTCAAATACCTACACTTACCCTAAATCTAACCCTAATATTAACCCTAGGCCTAAACCTAACCCTAACCTTAAGCCTAGCCCTAACCTTAGCTCTAATCCTATCCATTACCCTAAAGATAAGCCTAACCCAAATGCTATCCCTAGGCCTAATGATAACCATATCACTAACACTAACCATATCCATTACTCTAAACCTAACCGGAACCATAACCTAATTCTATCCATTACCATAACCCTAACCCTAAGCCACTGATAATTTAAGCATTAACCCAAAATCTTAACATAAACCAAACCCTACCCGAACCCTGACCCTAATAACACACCTAGCTCTAAAACTGACCCTTACCATAAACCTAACCCTTATACTAGACATAGCCATAACCTAACACTAAAACTAATACTAACCATGAACCTAGACCTGACATTAGCGCTAGCCCTCATCCTAGCCCTATCCCTAACACAAACCCTCAGCTTAACCCTAAATCTAGACTTAATCCTAACCCAAACCCTAACCTTAGTCCTAACCCTAATTCTAACCCTTACCCTAGCCCTAAACCTAGTGATAACCCTATTCATTCCCCTAACCCTAGGCCTAACCCTAGTGCTAATCCTAGGCCTAATGTAGCCCTAACCCTAAACCTACCTCTAACCCTAGCCAAAAGACTAACTCAAACTCTCACCCTAGCCTTATATCTAGTTCTTACCCTATCTGTTACCATTACCCTAACACTAGCCCTAACCTTAGCCTTAACCCTAGCCATAGGCCTAAACCTTGATCTAACCATAACAATAAATCTAAGCCTAAACTTCACCCTACCACTAGCCCTAACACTATCACTAATCATAAAACTGGCCCTAAACTGAAGCCTAGTTCTAAAGCAAAACTGAGCCATAGCCCTATCCCTAACCCTAGCCTAATCTTAACCCTAGACCTGATATTAGCCCTATCCCTAGACCTAGTTCTAAGCCTAGTCTTAATCCTAACCCTAATTTTATCCCTTATCCTAGCACTAAACATATCTGTAACATCATACCTTACCCTAACCCTAATGCTAACCCTAACCCTAGCCCGAAACCTAGGCCTAAATCTAATACTAACCCTAGCACTAATCCTAGCCATAATTTAACCCTAATAGTAAACCTAACCCTATCCCTATTCCTAAGACTAACTCTAACTCTTGCCCTAGCCCTATCCATAGTTCTAAACCTATCCCTTACAATAACCCAAAAGCTATCCCTAGCTCTAGCCCCAAACTTAGCCCTAAACTTCGCCCAAGGCTTAAACCTGGATCTAAAACTAAAATTAAGTATAAACCTCACCCTAACACTAGCTCTAACCCTAATGCTAATTGGAAAACAAGCCCTAAGTCTACCCTAACCCTAAAACAAAACTGATTCATAACCCTAACCCTTAACCTAAACCAAACTCTAAAGCTACACCTAGTCCTAAACCTAGCCCTAATTTGAGTCCTAACCCTAACCCTAGAAATAACCCTGACATTAACTTGGCCCCTAAACTAACACTAGCTCTAAACATTACCCTAACATTAACCCTAGAACTAACC
>NW_026007814.1:56686-65318 GCF_001458135.2 Marmota marmota marmota
GCTCTAAACCTTATCCTAACCCCAAACCTAACCCTAACCCTAGACATTTCCATAATCCTGACCATAAAACTAGCCATAAACATATTCCTAGCTCTTATATTTCCCATAGCCGTAATGTTTGCCCTAAACCTCAAACAAAACCTCGCCCTTATCTTAGCCCTAAACCTAGCCCTAATCAATCGTAACCCTAACCATAATCCTAGACCTAAGCCTCATCCTACAGTCACCCTAGCCCTAAACCTAGCTCAAACTCTAACACTTACCAGAAATATAAACCTAACCCTAACCCTAGCCCTGACTCTGACCCTAACCCTCGCCAAAGACCTAACCCTATCTCAAATGCTAATAATTCAATCATTAACCCTAAAACTTAACCTAAACCAAACCCTATCCAGACCCTGACCTTAAAAATACACCTAGCTTTAAAACTGACCCTTACATAAAGCTAACCCTTACACTAGACCTAACCGTAACCTAACCCTAAAACTAACACTAACCATAAACCTAGACCTGACATTACCCCTATCCCTAATCCTAGCCCTAGCCCTAACACAAACCCTCATCATAGCACTAAACATAGCCTTAATCCTAACCCTAGCTCTAACCCTAATTCTAACCCTCGCCCTAGCCCTAAACCTAGCTATAACCCCTCCCTTCCCTTAAACATAACCCTAACCCTAGGCCTAACTGTAAAACTAACCCAAGACAAAAATCTAGCCCTAATTTAGTCATAACCATAAACCTAACACTAAACCTAGCACTAAGACTAACTCTAACTCTCGCCCTGGGCCTATTTCTAGTTCTAACTCTATCAGTTAATAACCCTAACACTAGCCCTAACCTTAGCCCTAAACGTAGCCATAGCCCTAAATCTAGATCTAACCATAATAGTAAATCTAAGCCTAAAACTCACTATACCACTAGCACTAACACTATCACTAATCCTAAAAGTAGCCCTAGCTGCAAAACAAAATTGTGACAAAGCCCTAATGCTAACCCTAACCAAACCATAATCCTAGACTTGAAATTAGACCTATCACTAATTCTTACCCTAACCCTTACACATACCCTAACTGTACACGTAGCCTTAACCCTAGCCCTAATTCAAGTCTATCCCTAACTCTGATCAGTAAAACTGATTCTGATTCTGATGGTAACATGAACCCTATCTCTAATCATCACCCTAAACCTAAACCTAATCAACACACTAGATTTAGACATAATGCTAAACTTAGCACTAGTCCTAACATTAGCCCTAGTCCTAAATAGCCCTAATCTAACTCTAAACCTAGACCTAATCAGAGCCCTAACCCTAGCTTTAACCCTAGCCCTAACCCTAACCCTAGCCCTAAGATTTAACCTAAACCTAACCATAAACCTAAACCTTGTCCTAACCTGAAATCTAACCCAAACAATAGCCCTAATGTTAACCAGAATCCTAGCCCTATCCATACCTCTAATCTTATCAATTACCCTAACCATAACCCTAACAAAATTTTAATCCTAGACCTAACCCTAACCATAGCTCTAATATAACCAAAACCCTACTCTTAACTATAGCTTTAATCCAATCTATTACCCTAACCATAACCATAACCGAATTCTAGCCCTAGGCCTAAACCTAGTCCTATCCATAAACCTAAACCTGTCCATTACTCTAAATCTAATTTTAACCCTAAAGTTAACCATATCCATTAACCTAACCCTAACACTAACCCTAATGCTAATTTGAGCCCTAAGCCTAATCCTTAACCTAACACATACCCTAACCCTGACTCTGACCTTAATAATACCCCTAGATGGAAATCTTACCTTAACCTCCAACCTAAAACTTACAATGACCTGGCCATAATCTTTAGCCTAAAACTCTCCCTAACCATAACCCTACACCTGATGTTAGCCCTATTCCTAATCCTAGACCTAACCCTAACACCAATCTTAGCCCTAATCCTATCCCTAAGCCTAGCCTTAATCCTAACCCTAACATTATCCCTAGCTCTAACTCTAATTATATGCTTTGCCCTAGCCCTAAATGTAGCTGTAACATCATACCTTACCCTAACCCTAATGTTAATCCTAACCCTAGCCCTAAACCTAGGCCTAAACCTACAACCAACCATAGCTCTAATCTAGCCTTAATTTAGCCCTAAGACTAACTCTAACACTATCCCTAGCTCTAAGACTATCTCTAACTCTTACCCTACCCCTATACCTAGTTCTAAACATATCTGTTACCATAACCCAAAACCTATCACTATCCCTAACCCCAACCCTAGCTTTAACAATCATGCTATCCCTAAACCTGGATATAAACTAACCTTAAACTCTAACACTAGCTCTAAACCTAATGCTAATTGGAAAACTAGCCCTAACTTTACCCTAGCCCTCAAACAAAATCGAGCAATAACCCTAACCCTAACCCTTAACTTAACCAAACGCTAACCCTACACCTAGCCCTAAACTTAGTCCTAATTTGAGTCCTAACTCTAACCCTAGAGTAACTCTGACCCTTACTCAGACCCTAACAGTATCCCTAACTCTAAACATTGACCTAGCACTAACCGTAGATATAGCACTAATCAGAATCCTAGATCTTTCATTAGCTGTAGCCCTAATGCTAAAACAAATCCTTGCCCTATACCAAAGCCTAAACTTAGGTATAACCCTAAAACTAACCATAACCCTAATCCAAACCTAAGTCTATCTCTAACCCTATTTCTTACCCTAAGCTAAAGTCTCACCCATATGCTACCCTAGTCCTAACCATAATCTTAGCCTACCTCAAACCCTATCTCTATTACTAGACCAAATCCTACCCCTCATTCTAGTTCTAACCCTAACTCTAACCCTGACCCTTTTTCTGACCCTAACAATAACCCTAGGTCTAAACCTGACACTAACCCTAAAGCAAACCCTAACCCTACCCCACTAGATCAAACCTAATCCTAAATAGAGTCATAAATCTAGCCTTAGCCCTAAGCAAAAACCTAGCACTAGCCCTAACAGTAACCGTTAACCTAACTTAAAGGCTAACTCTATCCCTAAACCCAATGCTAGTCCTAAATCTTGCCCTCACCCTAAAACTAACCCTAACCTGAACAATGACCGTTACCCTAAAAAGGAACCCTAACACTATATCTTATCCTAAACCAAAAAAATAACTAGAACACTAGACTTATCCAAAATCCTAACCCTAAAACTAACCATAACCATATCCCTAGCTCTTACATTAACCATAGCTCTAATGCTAGCCATAAGCCTCACACAAATGTAGCCCTTATGCTACCCCTAAACCTAGCCCTTATTGTAACCCTAACAAGAAGCCTAGACGTAACCCTAATCCTAACCCTCACCCTAAGCCTAATACTAGCTCAAAGTCTAACCTTAATCTAAACATAACCCTAACCCTAAAAATAACATTAGCCCTGACTCTAACCCTAACCCTCAAGCTAGCCCTAATCCTAGCTCAAATGCTAACACTTACCCCAAACCTAACCCTGAAACGAACCCTAGGCCTAACCCTAACCCTTGTCCTAATTCTAACCTTAAACCTAGCCCTAACCTTAGCTCTAATTCTATCCATTACCCTAAAATAAGCCTAACCTAAATACTAACCCTAGGCCTAATGCTAACACTATTGCTAACACTAACCCTATTCATTACTGCAAACCAAACATGAACCCTGAAACTAACCCTATCAATTAACCTACCCTGAACCCTAACCCTATCCCTAATGCGAATTCAAGCCTTAACCCTAAATCTTAACTAAACCAAACTCTACTCGAACCCTGACCCTAATAATACACCTAGCTTTAAACCTGACTCTTAACCTAAACCTAACCCTTACACTACACCTAGGCATAACCTAACCCTAAAACTAACCATAACCATAAACCCAGAACTGACATTAGCCCCAGCCCTAATCCTAGCCTTAACCCTAACACAAACACTAGTCCTCATCTTAGGCCTATACCTAGCCTTAATCCTAACCAAAACACTAACTCTAGCCCTATCTCTATTTTTAACACTTGCCATAAACTTGAAATTAGGTGTAAACCCATCATTTCCCCTAACCCTTTCACTAACCCTAACCCTAACACTAACCATATCTCTAGCCTTAACCATAGGCCTAACCCTAACACTAACCCTAGCACTAATACGAGCCCTAATTTAGCCCTAAACCTAACTCTACAACTAACCTTGGCCTAAGACTAATTCTAACTCTCCCCCTAGCCCTATTTGTAGTTTTAAACCTATCCATTATAATAAACTTAACACAAGCCCTAACCTTAGCCCTAACCTTAGCCCTAGACCCTACCCTAGATCTAACCTTAACTCTACATTTGACCCTAACCCTAAGCCTAATCCTCAACCTACCACTAGACCTAACACTATCGCTAATCCTAAAACTAGCCGTAACCCTAGCCTTATCCTTTAAACAAAACCGAGCCATTGTCCTAACCCTAAATGTTAACCTAAACCAAACCCTAACACTAAACCTAACCATAAACTTCTATCTCTGATTCATATCCTAGTCCTAAAATTAACCCTGACCCTTACTTATATTCTAACACTAACCTTAATTCTAAATATCACACTAACCCTAAAGATAGTGCTAACACTAGATCTAGACCAAATACTAAATNCATAACTCTACTATTACCCTAATCCTTTAACTAAGTCTAAATCTCACACTTACACTAGCCCTAACCCTAAGACTAATCTTAAAACTAGCCCTAACCCTACCCCTAGCCCTAAAACAAAACCCAGTCATAGCCCTAACCTTAACCCTTATCCTAAACCAAATCCTAACCCTAAACCTAGCCCTAACCCTATCCCTAATTATAGTCTAACTCTAACCCAAAAACTAACCCTGACCCTGACTCTGACCTTAACACTAACCCTGGCTCTAAACATCATCATCACCATAAACTTAACCTTAACACTAGACCTAGACCTAACTATAACTTTATTACTAGCTGTAATCATAAACCTACTTCATACATTAGCAGTAGCCTTAATCCTAGCCCTAAACTAACACCAAACCTAGCCTTAATCTGAGTCCTAAACCTATCTTTAACCCTAAACTTAAACTTAACCCTAACCCAAACACTAGCTTTAGTCCTATACATAACCCTAGCCCTAACCTTAGGGCTAACCCTATCCTTTACCCTAATGATAACCCTAACCCTTCTGATAACCCTAGACCTAACCCTAACCCTATACATTACACTAAACCAAACCTAAACCCTAAACCTAATCCTGTCATTACCCTAAACCTAAATCTAACACTAATTTGTGCCCTACACCTAAACACTAACTTAACCCAAACCCTAATTTTGATCCTGATTCTAAAAATAATGCTAGATCTAAACTTGATCATAACCAAAAACCCAACCCTTACACTGGACCAAGCCCTAAACCTAACACTAAATCTATCCCTAACTGTTACCCTAGACCTGACATTAGCCATAGCCCTAATACTATCCCTAACCCTAAAATAAATCCTAGTCCTCATCTTAGCCCTAAACATAACCTTAATCATAGCCTGAACCCTACCCTAGTTTTAACCCTAATACTAACCTTCACATTGCCCTAAACCTAGCTATATACACATCCTTAGCCTAAAGTAAACCCTAACTCTAACCCTAACCCTAATGGTAACCCTTGCCTTATTCTTATCCCTAGTACTAACCCTAGATTGAAACCTAACTTTAAATCTAACCCTAAATTGATGCCTAAGCCAAATCCTAAAACTAGTCCTAACCCTAGCCCTAACATAACCTTAGCCGTAATTTAGCCCTATACATAAAGCTAACACTAACCCTAGCCCCAAGACTAACTCTAAGTCTCATACTTGCCCTATCACTCATTCTAACCCTGTACTTTACCATAAACCTAACCCTAGCCTTAACACTAGTACTAACACTTGCCCTATCCTTATCCCTTGCACTAACCTTAGGCAAAATATAACTCTAAATCTAGCCCTAACTGAAGCCTAAGCATACCCCTAACACTAGCCCAAACCATAATACTAATCCAAAAACGAGCCCTAACAATATCCCTATCCATAAAACAAAACCGAGCCATAGCTCTAACCCTAACCATTAACCTAAACCAAACACTAACCTTACACCTAGACCTAACCCTAGCCCTAATTTGAGTTGAAAGCCAAACCCTAAAACTAACCCTGAACCTGACACTGACCCTAACACTTCTAGCTCTTAACATCACCCTAACACTAAATCTAACCCTAACACTAAACCTAGCATTAAAACCCTAAAACTAGCCCTAATTGAAAACCTATTACTAACATTAGCTGTAATCCTAAGCCTAGCCCTAACATAACGCCAAACCTAGGCTTAATCCAAGCCCTAACCCTAGCTTTAAACCTAACCTAACCCTAACACTATCCCTAATTGTAACCATAACTCTAGCCTTAAACTGATCTCTAACTCTATCCATTACCATAACCATAACCATAACCATAATGATAACCCTAGGCATAAACCTAACCCTATCCCGAATCCTAACACTTCCATTACCTTAAACCTAACCTGAATCCTAAACCTGACCCTATCATTACCCTAAACCTAATCCAAACTTGAAACCTTACCTACCTCAAAACCCTAACCCAGACCTTGACCTTAATAACACCCCTAGCTGTAAACTTGACCATAACCCAACACCTAACCCTTAGACTAGACATAGCCATAAACCTAATCCTAAAATTATCTTTAACCACAATTTTGGACCTTAAATTATCCCTAGCCCTAATCCTAGCCCTGACCCTAAAAACACACCTAGCCCTTATCCTAGCCCTAAACCTAGCCTTAATCATAACCCTAATTCTAGCCATACACCTAACCCTAATTCTAACCCTCACCCTACCTCTAAACCTAGCTATAGTGTCATCCCTTACCCTAAATTTAAACCTAAACCTAACCCTAACCCTAGGCTTAAGCTAAACACAAAACCTAGCCCTAATCCTAGACCTAATTTAGCTCTGTCTCTTACCCTATCCAAACTCTAGCCCTAAGACTAACTCTAAATATTGCCCTAACCCTATCCCTAGTTATATCCCTATCTGCTACTGAAAACTTAACACTAGCCCTAGCACTTGCCCTAAAAATAGTCCCAGTCCTGACCCTAACTCTAAATCTAAACTTAAGCCTAACTCTAACACTAGCCCTAACGCTAATGCTAATCATAAAACTAGCCCTAACCCTTATTCTAGCAGTGAATCAAAACTGAACAATAGCACTAACCCTAAAACTTTAACTTAAACCAAACAGTAACACTACACATAGACCTAAATCTAGCCCTAATTCGAGTCCTAAGCCTCACCTTCAAACTAACCCTGACCCTGACTCATATCCTAACACTATCCCTAGCTCTAAACATGCCCTAAACTCAAACTAAACACTAACATTAACAATGGCCCCAATTTGAGTCTTAACGCTAACCATAAAACTAACCCTGACCATGACTTCTATCCTAACAAGAATCGTAGCTATAAATATTACCCTAACCTTAAACCTAACACTACCACTCAACCTACCCCTAACCCTAACCCTAAGACTAACCCTAATGGTAACTCTAGTACTTACATTAGCCGTTACCCTATTCCTAGTCCTAACCCTAACACAAAAACTAGTCCTAAACTGAGCCCTAAACATAGCTTTAATTCTAACTCTAACCCTAACCATAGCCCTACCCCTAGATCTAAATCAATCCCTTACCCTAAGTGAAACCCTAAACCTAAGAGTAACTGTAGACGTATCCTTAGTCCTTAGACTAACCAAAACCCTAACCCTATTAATAGTCCTAAAACTAGCCTTCATTTTAGATCTAACACTACCCCAAACACTAACCCTAACCCTGACCCTTATTCTGACCATAACATTAAACCTAGGTCTAACCCTAACCCCAACCCTAACCCACAATTTACCATAATCCTATCTCTAGACCTAACTCTGGACCTAAATCTCAGCCTAGTCCTAATCATAGCTCAGAACATAACCCTTACGCTAAACATAACCCTAAACCTAATCCTAGTTCTAATCCTCACCTTAACCTTAACACAAGACCAAATCCTAACAATAACCCTAGCCCTAAACTTAACTCTAACTATATCGATTACCCTAAAAATAACCCTTACCAAAATGCTAACCCTATTGCTTTTCCCAAACCTAACAATTACCCTAAACCTACCCTCAACCCTAAACCTAACCCATTCATTACACTAAACTTAACCCTAATGCTAATTCGAGCCCTAACCTAACCTCAAACCTAAACCCTAACACTAACCATGACCTTAATAATTCCCATAGCTCTAAACCTGACTATTACCCTACCTAATACTTACACTAGACCTAGCCCTAAACCTAACCCTAAAACTATTCCTAACCTTAACTCTAGATGTGATATTAACCCTACCCTTAATGCTATCCCTAACCCTAACACAAACCCTAGCCCTTATCCTAGCCCTGAACATAGCCTTAATTTTTTCCCTAACCCAAACCCTAGGCCTAACCTTAAGACTAACTCTAGCCCTAATCTTAGCCCTAATTTAGTCCTATCCCTAAACCAAACCCTAACTCTAGACCAAATAGTAACTCTAACTCTCACC
>NW_026007814.1:67516-80823 GCF_001458135.2 Marmota marmota marmota
TAACCCTGTAATTACAGTAAACCTAAACCATAACCTAACCCAAACCGCAACTCTGACCTGACCCTAAAAATAACCCTGGATATAAACCTGAATCTTACCCTAAACCTAATCCTTACACTGGAACAAGCCATAAACCTAACACTAAATCTAGCCCTAACTATAACCCTAGACCTGACATTAGCACTAGTCCTAATACTATCCCTAACCCTAACACAAACCCTAAACCTCATCCTAGCCATAAAACTAGCCTTAATCATAACCCTAAGCCTAACTAAGCTCTAACCCTAATACTAACCCTTGCCCTAGCCCTAAACCTAGCCAAAATCACATCCCTTACCCAAAACGTAACCCTAACTCTAACCCTAACCCTTTTTGTCACAATTGCCCTATTGTTAGCCCTCGCTTTATCACTAGATCGAAACCTAACTTTAAATCTAACTGTAACTCGATGCCTAAGCCTAAAACTAGCCCTAACCCTGATGCTAATTCTAAAAGTAGCCCTAACCCTAACACTAACCCTAGCCGTAATTTAGCCCTATCCTTAACCCTAACCCTAACCCTATCCCTAAGAATAACTATAACTCTCACATTGGCCCTATCACTCGTTCTAATCCTATTGCTTCCCATAAACCTAACCCTATCCCAAATTCTACTCCTAACCCTTGCCCTATCCTTAGCCCTAGCACTAACCTTAGATAAAAACTTAACTCTAAACTTAACCCTAAACTGAAGCCTAAGCCTAAATCTAAGACTAGACCTAACCGTAACACTAATCCTAAAATTTCACTAAAACTAACCATATCCCTAAAACCAAACTAAGTCAAAGCTCTAACCCTAAAACTTAACCTAAACCAAATCCTAATCCTACACCTAGCCCTAACCCCAACACTAATTTGAGTTGTAAGCCAAACCCTAAAACTAACCCTGACCCTTACTTTCACCATAACAATAACCCGAGGTTTAAACATCACCCTAACCCTAAACTTAAACCTAACTGTAAACCTAGCTCTGAAACACTAAAATTAGCCATAATCATAACCTTAGTACTTACATTAGTTGTAACCCTAGCACTAATTTAAACCAAAACCTAGCCCTAATCATAACCATAACCCTAGATCTAAGTTGATTTCTAACTCTATCCATTACCATAATGATAACCCTAACCCTAATGCTAATTAGAGCTCTAACTTTAAACCTTAACCTATACCAAACCCTACCCCAGAACTTGACACTAACAATACCCCTAGTTGTAAATCTGATGCTAAACCTAAACCTAATCCTTATACTAGATGTACCAATAATCCTAATCCTAAAACTATCTTTAACCATAATTCTGGACCTGAAATTAGCCCTAGCACTAATCCTAGCCCTAACCCTAAAAAAAAAAAAAAATCTAGCCCTCATCCAAGCCCTAAACCTAGCCTTAATCATAACCCAAACACTAACCACAGCTCTAACCCTAATTATAACCCTCACCCTACCTCTAAACTTAGGTATAAAGCCATTCCTTACCCCAAAATTTGCCCTAACTCTAAACCTAAACTCTAAACTCTAATTATAAACCCCAAACCCTAACCCTAAACCTAACACTAGGCTTAAACTAAACACTAATTCTAGCCCAAATTCTAGCCCTAAATTAGCTCTATCTCTAAACTTAACCCTAACCCTAGCCCTAAGACTAACTCTCACCCTAGCCCTATCACTAGTTCTAACTCTATCCTTTACCATAACCCTAAACCTAGCCATAACCCTTGCCCTATCCTTAGTTCTAGCCCTAACCCTAGATCAAAGCCTAATTCCAAAATTAACCCTAACACTAAGCCTAAGCCTAACACTAACACTAGCCCTAACACTGACCCTAGAACTAAAACAAAACCAAGCATAAGCCCTAACCCTAAATCTTAACTTAAACCAAACCCTAACACTACAACGAGACCTAACCCTAGACCTTGTTTGAGTCCTAACCCTAACTTTAAAACCATCCCAAACTCTGATTCATATCTTAACATTCACCCTAGCTCTAAATACCACCCTCAACTTAAACTGAACCCTAACAGTAACCCTAGTCCTAATTTGAGTTCTAACTCTAAACCTAAAACTAAGCCTTACCCTGATTCCTATCTTAACAGGAACCCTAGCTATAAATATCACCCTAACCTTAAACTTAACCCTAACACTAAACCTAACCCATACCCTAACACTAAAACTAACCCTACTGGTAACCCTAATTCTTACATTAACCATTGCCCTAACCCTAGATCTAAACCTAACACAAGATCTAGGCCTAATTCAAGCCCTAAACCTAGCTTTAACCCTAACTCTAACCATAAACATAGCCCTAATCCTTGCTCTAAAGCAATCACTTACTCTAAGAAAAACCCTAAAAATAAGGGGAACCCTAGAACTATCACTAATTTTTAGGCTAACCAAAACACTAAGCATAGTAATAGCCCTTACCCTTGCCCTCATTCTAGATTTAACCCTATCCAAAACCCTAACACTAACCCTGACCCTTTTACTTACCTACCACTAATCCTAGGTCTAATCCTAACCCTAACCTTAAACCAAAACCTACCGTAATCCTATCCCTATACCTAAACTTGAACATAACTCTCAGTCTAGACCTAACCATAGCTCAGAACCTAACACTTACACTAAACATAACCTTAACCAAACCCTAGTTCTAACTCTCACCCTAACCCTAAAAAAAGACCTAATCCTAACTATAACCATAGCCCTAACCTTAATTCTAACAGTATCATTAACCTAAATATGAACCTTACTCTAATGCTAACCCTAGGCCTAACACTAAACATATCACTATCCCCAAACTTATCAATTACCCTAAACCTACCCTAAACCCTAGAGCTAATCCAATTATTACCCTAACTCTAACGCTAATGCTAATTTGAGCCCTAACCCTAAACTCAAACCTAAACCAAACTCTAACACTGACACTGATCCTAATAATTCCCCTAGCTCTATACCTCCCTCTTACCATATACCTAACCCTTACACTAGACCTAGCAAAAAACCAACCCTAAAATTATCCCTAAGCCTAACCCTAGACCTGATATTAGCCTTAGCCATGATACTAGCCCTAACTCTAACAAAAACTCTAGCCCTTATCCTAGCACTAAACATAGCCTTAATTATAACACTAACCATAACCCTAGGCCTAAATCTAACACTAACCCTAGCCCTAATCTTAGACCTAATTTAGACCTACCTTAACCTTAACCCTAACCCTAGCTCAAAGACTAACTCTAAGTCTCACCTTAGTCCTAACCCTAGTTCTAACCCAATACTTTACTGGAATTCTAATCCTAGCCCAAACCATAGGTCTAGAACTAGTTCTATTCATAGCCCTATCAGCAATCGTAGATATAACCCTAACTCTAAATCTAACCCTAATTCTTAGCCGAAACCTAAACCTAACCCTAGTCCTAACCCTAAGGCTAATCCTAAAACTAGCACCAACCCTAGCCCTAAAACAAAACTAAGCCATAGACCTAACCCTAACCCTTGATATAAAATAAGCCCTAACCCTACACTTAACCATAATTCTAGCCCTAATTCGAGTTTTAAGCCAAATGCTAAAACTAACCCTGATGCTGGCTCTGACCTTAACACTAACCCTAGTTCTAGACATCACCCTAACCCTATACCTAAACCTAACAATAGACCTAGACCTAACCCTAACCCTAAAATTTGCCCTAATTGTAACCCTGGTACTTACATTAGTCATTACCCTAAACGTACCCTTAACTTAACCCGAAACCTAGCTTTATTCCGAGCACCATCCATAGATTTACCGGTAATCCTACCCTATCACTAATTGTAATTATAATCCTAGCCATAACCCTAGATTTAACCATAACCTTAACCCTAAGCCTAACCCTATCAATAATCGTAAAAATAACCCTAGCTGTACCCTTATCTCTAACCCTATCCATTACCCTAACCATAACCCTAAACCTAACCCTAATGCTAAACCTGAGCCTAAACCTAATCGTGTCCCTAATCCTAACCCTATCCATTACCCTAAACCTAACCTGAAATATAAACTTAACACTATCTTTACTCTAATCCTATCTCTAATGCTAATTCGAGCCTTAATATTAAACTTTAACCTATCCAAAACACTAATCGCTACCCTTACCCTAATAGTACCCTTAGCTCTCAACCTGACCCTAACCCTAATCCTAACCTTTACACTAGACGTAGCCATAAACCTAATCCTAAAACTATTTTAACCATAACACAAGACCTGAAATTAGCCCTAGCCGTAATTAGCCTAGTGCTAATCTTGGACTTTATTTAATCCTATACTAACCCTAAACCTAGCCATAAGTATAACTCTAACTCTTGTCCTGGCCCTAGCCCTAGTTCTATCCTTAGCCTTAATCCTAATCCTAGATCTAAGCCTAAGTCTAAATCTAAATCTAACTCTAAAATTAACTGTAAAAATAAGCCTAAACCAAACCCTAACACTACCCCTAACCATAACGCTAATCCTAAAACGTGACCTATCCCTAGCCCTAGCCATAAACCAAAACCAAGCCATAACCCTAATCCTAACTCTTAACCTAAATAAACCCTAACCCTACAACTAACCCTAAAACTAACTCTAAAACAAACCTGACCTTGACACTGACCTTAACACTAATCCTAGCCCTAAACATCACTCTTACCTTAAATTAACACTAACACTATATCTAGCCTTAACCTAACCCTAAATCTAGCCTTAATTATAACCCTAGTTCATACATTAGTCATTGTCCTAACCTTATCCCTAACCCTAACACAAATTCTACCCCTAATCCGAGCCCTAACCCTAGCTTTAACCCTATTACTAGGAAGAAACCTAAACCTAACACTAGCCCTAACCCTAACTTTAACTGTATTTCTTACACTAAGCCAAACCCTGATGTAAATGCTAATCTTAGTCCTAATCCTAATCCTTAGCTAACTTAAATTCTAACCATTATACTAGTCTTAACCCTAGACCTCATTCTACCTCTAAACCTAACCCTGATCCTCATCTGACCCTAACAGTAACCCTAGGTCTAAACCTGACCCTAACCCTAAACCAAACCCTAACACTAGCCCTACTGGTAACCCTATACCTATAGCTAAGCCTAATACTAGACCTAGACCCAAAGCTAATCCTAAATATAGCTATAAATCTAGCCCTAGATCTAAACAAAAACCTAGAAGTAGCCATAAAAAACCCTTAAACTAAACCGAAAATTACCCTGCCCCTAGACCTAATACCTAGTCCTAATTCTGGATCTAACCCTAACCCTTACCCTATCCCCAAAACTGACTCTGATGCTAATACTGAACCTAGCTTTAAACCCGACACTAACCCAAAACCTAGACCTAACACTAAACCTAGCCATAACCCTAACCCTAAATCTAGCCCTAAGCATAACGCTAGCTCTTAAATTACCCATAGTCCTAACCCTAGCCCTAAACTTAACATAAAACCTAGGACTAATCCTAGGCCTAAACTTAGATCTAAGCTTAAACCTCAGCCTAAACCTAGCCCTAAACCTAGCCGTAACCTAACCCTCACCTTAGACCTAACCCTAGCTCAAAGCCTAACCTTTACACTAAACATAACACTAGCTCTATTCTAAACCATAACCCTAACCCTAGCCCTAAACCTAACGTAAAACCTAGACTGGGGTTTAGCTCTAACTTTAGCTCTAACCATAACCATTATCCTAACCCTAACCCTAACCATAATTAAAAAATCTATTCCTAACACTAAACCTAACTCGAAACATAAATGTAAACCTAGACCTAAACCTAAACTTAACCCTTGCTCTAGCCCTAACTCTAGCTCAAACACTCACCCTTACCCTAACTTAACCATAATCCTAGCCCTAAACCTAACACTTACCCTAACCCTAAAACTTACCCCAAATCACACCCTAGCCCTATCCCCAAACCTACTCCTAATTCTAGACTTTATTGAAATCATAACCTAGCCATAACCCTAGCCCTAAACCTATCCATTACACTAAACATAACCCTAACCCTAATGGTAACCCTAACCCGATGGCTAAACCTAACTCATTCATTACCCTAAACCTTACTGAAACCTAAACTAAACCCTATCCATTACCCAAATCCTAAACCTACCCCTAATGCTAATTCGAGCCTTAACCCTAAACCTTTAGCTAAGCCAAATGCTAACCCTGACTCTGACCCTGACTCTAATAGTAACCCTAGCCCTAAAGCTGACCTTTAACCTAAACCTAACTCTTACACTAGACATAGCCATAAACTAACCCTAAAACTATTTTTAACTTTAACCCTAGACCTGATATTAGCCCTAGACCTGCTCCTAGCCATAACCCTAACAGAAACCCTAGCCCTTAACATAGCCCTAAACCTAGCCTTAATCCTAAACTAAAACATAACTCTATGCCTAATCCTAATTCTAAACCTCACCCTATTCCTAAAGCTAGCTATAACCCCACCCATTCCCCTAAACTTAACCTTAACACCAATGCTAACCCTAACTCTAGCCTAAACCCTTAGTCTAACCCTAACACTAACCCTAGCCTTAATACTAACCCTGATGTAGCCCTAACCCCAACAATAATCCTAGCCCTAAACCCAGCACTAATTTAGCTCTAAACCTAACCCTAACTCTAGCCCTAATCCTAGCCCTAATTTAGCCCTAACTCTAACACTAACCCTAGTCCTAATCCTAGCCCCAATTCTAGCCCTAATTTAGCCGTAACTCTAACCCTAACCCTAAGACTACTACTATGACTAATTCTAATTCTCTTCCTAGCTGTATTCCTAGTTCTAACCATGTTCATAACCAAACCATAACCTTCACCATAACCCTAGCCCTAGCCCTAACCCTAGATCAACCCTAACTCAAAATCTAACCCTAACCCTAAGCCTAAACTGAAATCTAACACTAGCCCTAATGCTGAAGCTAATCCATAATCTACCTGTAAAATTAGCCCTAGCCCTAAAACGAAACCAACCTATACCCCTAACCCTTAACACACAACAAACCCTAACCATACAACTCCTACTAACTTTAGACCTAATTCGATTTCTAACCTTAACCCTAAAACTAAACCTGACTCTGACACTAACCCTAACATTGAACCTTGCTCTAAATATCACCCTAACATTAAACCTAACCGTAACACAAGACCTAGCCCTAATCATAACCCTAAAACTAGCACTAATTGCAACACTAGTTCATACATTACCATAGCCCTAATCATAACCCTCAACAAATGCAAAACCAAGCCATAATCCGAGCCTTAACCCTAGCTTTAAACCTAACCCTAAACCTAAACCTAACCCAAAACATAGCCCTAAACTTTACCCTAACGCTAGCCAGAATTGTAACCATAACCCAAGCCCTATCACTAGCTTTTACCCTATCCATTACCCTAACCATAACTATAACTCTAATGGTAACCCTAGGTCTAACCCTAAACTTATCCCTAACCCAAACCTATTTTATTAACCTAAACCTAACCTGAACCCTAAATGTAACACTATCATTACCCTAACTCTAACCCTAATGCTAATTCAAGCCCTAATCCTAAACCTTAACCCAACCCAAACCCTAACTCTGCCCCTTCCCATGATACTATACCTAGCTCTAACCCTGAAACTACCCCTAAACCTAACCCTTATACTAGACCTAGCCATAAACCTAAACCTAAAACTATCCATAGCCGTAATTCTAGACCTGACATTTGCCCTATCCGTAATTCTATCCCTAAACTTAACACACAAAAAGAAAACCAATAACCCTAATCCTAAACCTAGCACTAATCATATACACAACCCTAGACCTAAATTTAGATCTAACCCTATCAATTACCCTAAACATAACCCTAATTATAGTGCTAACCATAGGCCTAAATCTAACCCTTCCCTAACCCTAACCCTATCCATTATGCTAAATCTAACCTGAACTCAAACCCAACCCTATCATTACCCTAACACAAACCTAATGCTAATTCGTGCCCTAACCCTAAACCCTAACCTAAACAAAACCCTAAACCTGACCCTGAACCTAATAATACCCCTAGCTCTAAATTTTACCCCTACCCGAAACATAACACTTACACTAAACATAGCCATAAACCTAACCCTTAAACTATCTCTAACCATAACCCTAGACCTGATATTTGCCCTAACACTAATCCTAGCCTAACCCTAATAAAAACCCTAGTCCTCATCCTAGCCCTAAACCTAGCCTTAATTATAACTCTAATGAACCCGTAGCCCTAACCCTAATTCTAACCTTTACCCTAGCCCTATCCCTAGCTCTAACCCCATCGTTTACATGAAAACTCACCCTAAGCCTAAAACTAACCCTAGGCCTAAACATAACAATAAACCTAGCCCTATTCCTAGCCTTAATTAAGCCCTATATCTAACCAAACACTAAGCTTAGCTGTAAGACTAACTCTCACTCTCACCCTAGGCCTATTCCTAATTCTAACCCTATCCCTTTCCATAACCCTAATTCTAGCCATAAACCAAGACCTAACAGTAGCCCTATCCTTAAACCTAGACCTAACACCTAATCCTAAATCAAAATCTAACTTTAACCTTAAGCCTAAACCTAAACCTAACTGTAGCCCTAAACCTAATGCTAAGCATAAAAATAGCCCTAACCATAGCCCTAGCCCTAAAACAAAACCAAGTCATAGCCCTAACTTTAAAACTTCACCTAAACCAAAATCTAACCCTACTCCTAGCCCTAACCCTAGCCCTAATTCAAGTCCAAACCCTAACGCTAAAACTACTCTGACCTTGAATTTGACCCTAAAATTAACCATAGCTCTAAACATTATACATTATACCTAACTCTATCACTAGATCTAGTCCTAACCCTAATCCTATAAGTAGCCCAAATTGTAACCCTAGTCCATACATTGGCCATAACTCTAAAAGTAGCCCTAACTCTAACCAAGCGCTAACCCTAGATCTAACCTAGTCCTAATTCTGGCACTAAACCCAACACTAATTCTAACCTGAACAATGGCCCTTACCCTAAACTAATCCTAGCTCCAAAGCTCATCCTAAACCAAATCCTAATCTTAACACTAGACGTAGCCATAACCCTAACCCTAAAATTAGCCCTAATAATAACCCTAGCTCTTTATTAACCATGGCCCTAACCCTAGGCCTAAACTAACACAAAACCTAGCCCTAATTTTAGGCCTGAACATAGCCCTAAGTGTAACCCTAAACCTAACCCTAGCCCTAAACCTAACCCTAAGTGTCACTTTAGACCTAACCCTTGCTCAAAGCCTAACCTTTACCCTTAACATAACTCGAGCTCTGTCCCAAAACCTAACCAAAGGCTAGGCCTAATCCTAATATGTACCATAGCCCTAACCATAGCTCTAATTATATAAACTACCCTAACCCTAGCCCTAATCCTAATAACACTAGCCCTAATCCTAACTTTAATTCTATCCATTACCCTAACCATAACCCTAACCTTAATGCTAACCCTAGGCTTAACTCTAATACTATCACAATCCCTAAACCTATCCATTTCCCTAAAATTAACCTGAACCTTAATCCTAAGCCTATTCATTACCCTAACCCTAACTCTAACCCTAATGCTAATTTGATCCCTGAACAACAACCTTAACCTAAACCAAACCTTAAGCCAAAAACTGACCCTAATAATACACATAGCTGTAAACTTGACCCTCACCCATAAATCTAACCCTTACACTAGATCTAACCATAAACAAAAACCAAAATCTATCTCTAACTGTAACCCTAGACCTGACATTAGCCCTAGCTCTAATCCTAGCCCTAATCCTAACATAAACACTAGCTCTCATCCTAGCCCCAAACCTTGCCTTAATCATAACCCTAACCCTAATTCTTACACTTCCCCTAGCCCTAAACCTAGATATAACCACAATGCTTACCCTAAACCTAACCCAAACCCTAACCCTAACACTAAACCTAGCACTGACCACAACCTTAGGACTAACCCTAACACTAACCCTAACCCTAATCCTAAACCTAACCGTAATCTTAGCTTTAAGACTAACTATAACTCTCGCCCTAGCCCTAGCCCTAATTCTAACCCTATCACTTACCGTAACCTTATTCCTAGCCATAGCCTAGAATAACCCTAGCCCTAACCTTACACCTTGCCCTAACCCTAGATCTAAACCTAACTCTAAATCTAACCCTAATTCTACAACTAAACCTTACCCTAACACTAGCCCTAACCCTAAAGCTAATCCTAAAACTAGCCCTAAACATAGGTTTAGCCCTAAAACAAAAGTGAGCCATAACACTAACTTTAAACTTATACCTAAACGAAACCCTAAACTTATATCTATCCCTAAGCCTAGCCCTAATTTGAGTCTTAATTTTAACCCTAAATCTACCCCTAAACCTGTCTCTGACATTGACACTAACCCTACCTCTAAACGTCAATCTAAACTTAAAACTTAACCTATCACTCGACCTGGTCCTAACCCTAATTCTAAAACTAGTTCTAATCATAAACCTAGATCATAATTTAGCCATAACCTTAAACCTAATGCTAACCAAAACCTAGCCCAATTCTGATACCTAATCCTAGCTTTCACCCTAACCCTAACCCTAACCCTAACACTAGCCCTAACCCTAACCCGAAACCTAGTTCTAAACCTAACTCTAACCTTATACTTTACCCTAGCCAAAACCCAACCCTAATGCTAATCCTAGTCCTAAAACTAATCCTTAGTCTAACCCACACCCTAACCCTATTACTAGTCCTAACCTTAGTGCTCATTATTCTTATATTCATAACCCAATTTCTAATCCTAACCCTGACCCTTATTCTGACCCTGAACTTAAACCAACCCCTAACACTACCCATACCCATAACCCTATACCTAAACCTAACCCAAACACTAGCCCTAGATTAAACCTAATCCTAAAACTAACTATCTTTAACCAAGACCTAAACAAAAACCTAGCCCTAGCTATAATGAAAAACCTTAACCTAAGCCAAACACTAACCTTACCTCTAGACCTAACCAATCCTAATTCTGGCTCTAGCCCTAACCCTAACCCTAATCCAAACACAGACCCTGACACTAACACTAACCCTATCTATAAAACTGACCCTAACTGAAACGGAAACCTAACACTAGACCTAGACATAACTGTAAACATAACCCTTACATTACCATAGCAGTAAAACTAGCTTTAAATCTAATACAAAACCTAGTCCTAATTCTAGGCCTAAGTCTAGCCCAAAGCATAACTCTAACCTTAACCTAATCTTATCCCTTACCCTAAGCCTAACACTTACGCTAACCCTAACCCTCACCTTAGAACTAACCCTAGATAAAACCTAAAACCGAACCCTAAACATAACTCTAGCCCTATCCCTAAACCTAATGCTAATCCTAGCCCTAATCATAATGTTAACACTAGCCGTAATACTATCTCTAAAATTATCCCTTATCATAAACCGAACATTAACCCTAATTATAACCATAGCTGTAATCCTAATTGTAAACCTAATCCTAGACCTAACGCCAAACCTAACACTCATCGTAGCCTTAACCCTAGATAAAACCCTCACCCTTACTCTAACACTAACCCTAGTGCTAACCCTAACACTAACCCTAAACCTAAAACTACCCCTAACCCTAACCTGACATCTAACCCTATCCATTAACCTAACTCAAAGGATAATCTTAGCCCTAAGCTTTACACTCACCCTAAACCTAAAGCTACCCCTAACCCTAAGCTGACATCTAACTCTATACATTAACCGAACCCTAAAGATAACCTTAGCCCTAACCCTAACACTAACCCTAATCTTAAATGTAAATCTTAGCTTAGACATAATCCTAAACCTAACCCTCACCATAGCACTAACCTTAGCTCAAAACCTAACCTGTACTCTAAACATAACCCAAACCCTAACTCTAGCCCTAGCCCTAACCCTAGCTCTAGCCCTAATCCTATCCAAAACCCTAGACCGAACCCCAGCTCTAATGCTGTTAATTACCCTAACAATAACCTTAACCCAAATGCTAACCCTAGGCTTAACCCTAACCTTATCACTAACCATAACCCTACCAATTATGCTAATCTTAACCTGAATCCAAAACATAAACCTATCCATAAACCTAAAATTAATTCTAACCCTAACACTATTTTGAGCCCTAACTCTAATAATTAACCTAACACAAGCCCAAAAAGTGGCCATGACCCTAAAAATACACTTTATTCTTAACACGAGCCTTACACTAAACCTAATATTAGACCTAGCCATGAACCTAATGCTATAACTATCCCTAGCCCTAACCCTAAAACCTGACATTATCCCTATCCCTAAAACTTGCCCTAACCCTAACACAAACCCTAGCCCTCATCCTAACACCAAATCTAGCCTTAATTGTAACACAAACCTAACCCTAGACCTAAACCTAATTCTAATCATTGCCCTAGCCCTAAACTCAGCTATAACTTCATCCCTTTCCCTAAGCCTAACCCTAAACCTAATCTTAAATTGCCCTAACCCTAGACCTAACCCTAACACCAATCCTAGACGTATTCCTAGCCCTAATTTAGCCATAAACTTAATCCTAACCCTAGCCTTAAGACTAACTCTAACTATCACAATAGCTCTATTCCTAGTTCTAACCCTATTCCTTACAATAACCCAAACACTAGACCTAACCTTAGCCCTATCCCTAGCGATATCCCTAGCCCTAGAATTAACCATAAGTCTAAATGTACCCCTAAGCCTAAACTCACTCTATCATTAGCAATAACACTAACATTAATCGTAAAACTACACTTAAATTTAGCCTTAGCCCTAAAACATAACGAGCCATAGCACTAACCCTAATCCTTAATCTAAACCAAATCATAACACTACATCTATCCCTAAGCCTACCCCTAATTTGAGTCCTATCCCCAACCATAAAACTAACCCTGACACTGACTCTGAAACTAACACTAACCCTAGCACAAAACATCACCCTGAACATAAACCTAACCATAAAACTAGACTTAGATCTAATCATAACCCTAAAAATTAGCCCTAATCATAACCCTAGTTCTTAATAGCTGTATCTCTAACAATAGCCCTAATGTAACCCAAAATCTAGCCCTAATGCAAGCCACAACCCTAGCTTTAAACCTAACTCTAAACCTCAACCAAGTCCTAACCCTTACCCTAAACCTAACCCTAATTTTAATCCTTCCAATAACCCTAAACCTAACACTAACCATAACACTAACACTAACCATAACCCTAC
>NW_026007815.1:0-3907 GCF_001458135.2 Marmota marmota marmota
CCCATTATGGACCAGCATTGACTTATCAGAGGCATCTAGGTTGCTTCCACAGTTTAGCTATCATGAATTAAGCTACTATAAACATTGATGTGGCTGCATTACTATAGCATGCTGATTTTAAGTCCTTTGGGTATAGACCAAGGAGTGGGACAGCTAGGTCAAATGGTGGTTCCATTCCAAGTTTCCAAGGAATTGCCATAATGCTTTCCAGATTGTTTGCACCAATTTTCAGTCTCACTAGCAATGTATGAGTTGTGGCTTTTCCCCCACATCCTCACCAACGTTTATTGTTGTCTGTATTCTTGATAACTGCCATTCTGACTGGAGTAAGATGAAATCTTAGAGTTGTTTTGATTTGCACAACTCTGTAATTCATATCACTGAAAATTATTAGGAGAGAGCTTTAACATGTCAATTCAATCTCTTAAAAGCTGTTTTGGTTTTTAGTTAAAAACAATCAAGAAATAGCTCTATCTATTGGACTCTTAAACCCAAGGAACCCCACTAAAAAAAAAAGCAAAAAAAAAGTAAAGAAAAAAAATCTTTATTTTTAATTACATTATAAAACCTCAGTGTGCTTGCTTGCTTTTCTTGGAAATTTAGACCAAAATAAGATGGGTCATTGAGAACAGGCACATATATCTTAAGTCTTCAACAAGAAATACTTGGTTTTTTGGTGTTAAGTTTTTTGAGTTCTTTATATATCCTGGAGATTAGTACTCTGATGTGTAAGTGGCAAAAAATTGTTCCCCAAATGTAGGTTGCTTCTTCACCTCATTGATTGTTTCTTTTGCTAAGAAGAAGTTTTTTTAGTTTGAGTCCATCCCATTTATTAATTCTTAATTTTATTTCTTGTGCTTTAGAAGTCTTGTTAAGGAAGTCGGGGCCTAATCCAACGTGATGAAGATTTGGGCCTACATTTTCTTCTATTAGGTGCAGTGTCTCTGGTATAATTCCTAGGTCCTTGAACATTTTTCCATATATTTTTTTGGTAAAATGTATATCTTCTTCTGAGAAGTATCCATCTGTTCAGCTCCTTAGCCCATTTGTTGATTGGGTTGTATCATTATTTGCTGACGACATAATACTATACTTAGAGGATCCAAAAAGCTCCACTAGAAAACTTCTATTATTAATTAATGAATTCAGCAAGGGAGCATGATAAAATCAATGCCCATAAATCAAATGCATTTCCAAAGATCAGTGATGAATCCTCTGAAAGAGAAATTAAGAAAACTACCCCATTCACAATAGCCTCAAAATAAAATAAAATACTTGGGAATCAACAAAAGAGGTGAAAGACCTCTACAATGAAAACTACAGAACACAAAAGAAGGAAATTAAAGAAGACTTTAGAAGATGGAAAGATCTCCCATGTTCTTGGATAGGCAAAATAAATATTGCCAAAGTGGCCATACTACCTAAAGTGCTATATGGATTCAATGCAATTCCAATTAAAATCCCATCAACATTACTTATAGAAATATAAAAAGCAATCATGAAATTCATTTGGAAAAATAAGATACCTATAGTAGCCAAAGCAAGACTTAGCAAGAGGAGTGAAGCAGGAGGCCTCACAATACCAGAACTTAAACTACAGAGCAATAGTAACAAAACCAGCATGGTATTGGCACAAAAATAAACATGTAGACTAATGGTACAGAATAGAAGACCCAGAGACAGAACCACATAAGTACAGTTATCTCATACTAGACAAAGGCATCAAAAACATACATTGGAGAAAAGGTAGCCTCTTCAACAAATGGTGCTGGGAGAACTGGAAATCTATATGCAGCAAAATGAAAATAAACCCCTATATCTCACCAAGCACAAAACTCAACTCAAAGTGGATCAAGGACCTAGGAATTATACCAGAGACACTGCACCTAATAGAAGAAAATGTAGGCCCAAATCTTCATCACGTTGGATTAGGCCCCGACTTCCTTAACAAGACTTCTAAAGCACAAGAAATAAAATTAAGAATTAATAAATGGGATGGACTCAAACTAAAAAAACTTCTTCTTAGCAAAAGAAACAATCAATGAGGTGAAGAAGCAACCTACATTTGGGGAACAATTTTTTGCCACTTACACATCAGAGTACTAATCTCCAGGATATATAAAGAACTCAAAAAACTTAACACCAAAAAACCAAGTATTTCTTGTTGAAGACTTAAGATATATGTGCCTGTTCTCAATGACCCATCTTATTTTGGTCTAAATTTCCAAGAAAAGCAAGCAAGCACACTGAGGTTTTATAATGTAATTAAAAATAAAGATTTTTTTTCTTTACTTTTTTTTTGCTTTTTTTTTTAGTGGGGTTCCTTGGGTTTAAGAGTCCAATAGATAGAGCTATTTCTTGATTGTTTTTAACTAAAAACCAAAACAGCTTTTAAGAGATTGAATTGACATGTTAAAGCTCTCTCCTAATAATTTTCAGTGATATGAATTACAGAGTTGTTTAAGAGAGAGAATCAATGAAACTTGCTAATGCAGAGAAAGTAGGAGCCAAGGAAAGGGGGGCAATCAAGGACAGTCATTGCACTTTCTTGCCTTCAGATACTTATGGTGCCAGCCATTCAAAGGAGAAAACTAGAAAACAAAGTTGCCATGGAGGATTATTAAGGGTTCAATTTTATAATTAAGATTAATAAATTTCTGAGATATCTGGAGATTTCACATATGCTCTTGGATATGAGTCTGGGGCTCAGAGCAGAGTTTTGCCTTAATATGATTCTGGGTTGTATTAGCTTAATGCATGTGTAATAATTATACCCTTGGGTATGGGTCAACTGATCTTGATGGTTGTGTAGATTTAGAAGAGTAGCGAGCAAGCTCTGCAATGTTCTTGCCTGTAGTGGTCAGGTATTAGAAAAACAGTAAATGTGCTGAGGTTGGAACATGGTATCTCGCAAGGGAAGAAGTGGTAAGATTTTTAGGAGAGAATAGTCAATTGCATTAAATGAAACTGAAAAGTGTACTCGATGGATATAGAAAATGTTCATTGGATTTGGCAACACGAAACTCACTAGTGACCTTGGCAATAATGTAAGTACATTGATGGGGTGAGAGTTAGACCAGAGTGGCTGGAATTAGTGATGTGGAAGTAAGAAAGCAAAGGGAAAGCAGATAACATTTGTGAGAGGCTTAGTTATGAATACTATCTGAGAAATAAGGTGACAAGAAATAGAATTAGTGTTGAATTAGGATGCTAGAGCATGCTGTATACTAACAGAAATGACACATAGAAGGGAAGAGATTAATTCAACAGGAAAGAAATAGATTATTGACATTGCATTGGCCTTTAAAAAAGTGAGAAGAAATTCAATTCAGAGGAAAAGTGGAGAGACTGACTATGAACAGGTGCATGGTCATTGCTTTTGTTAAAGCAGAATAAAAGATGAGCATATGGGTATTGATTCCCAAAGATTTTAAAATTTGGTGGTTGGAAAAGGGAATTTGTGCTATTTTCTCTGTGAAATTTGAGAGGAATTCATCAGGTTTCTGGAGGGGGGACTGTTCTGTGAAGCTTGAGATAATAAAGGTATTAGAAAATCCTTTCATTGTTCATAAGAACTCAAAATATCTGCCCTACTTTGCTTGATATATTTAATAATTACCTTATAGTCCAGGATTTTTTTTTCTGGAGAATAATGAAACAAAACAAACCAAGGCTGCCTACCAACACACTGCTGTTTGAGCTAGTGCCTGTTAGAGAATCCATTTTACAGATTAAAAATCCTGAACCCAACAGACATTAAATCATTTGTTTAATGCAAGGTGGCTGGGAGGAGGGGACTGGATGGTAGACCCACCTGTTGGTGGATTTTACAGCCTGTGCTCTAGGTCGCTGCACTACATTGAGCTGTTCATCATAAAGTTTAAGACACCCCCCCACCCCCCCCACA
>NW_026007816.1:0-3906 GCF_001458135.2 Marmota marmota marmota
GGCTCTGGGTATTGCAGAATGAACTGTTTTTGCTGCAATGTATCATTATCGTAACCATCCTCCTGCTGGTTCCTAGCCTTTGACTCTGTTCAATGAGATTACTTTGTACCATCTAGACCTTCCCCCAGTGGCAGCAGCTTTGAGCAAGCATGAGAGATTGGGCTCCTTTCTCTCTTTCTGGCCCCTCAACCATCTACACCCATCTCTGAATCCCCCTGCCACCTTCCTCTCTTCTGAGGAAGCCTTAGACAGGGATGGAAAAAAAGAACAGGGCTTTCTCCTGCCTTTCAAACTATCTTCTCCAAGTTCCTTTTGAAAATGTGACCCAATGACTTATACACCCCTATTCACATCATCATTCATTATTCATAATAGCCAAAGGGGGGAACAACACAAGTATCCATCAAGAGACAAACGGATAAACAAAATGGGGCCTAAAAATACAATGGATTATTATTTAGCCTTAAAAAAGAAGTCTTGATATATGCTACAACATGGATGAATCTGAAAGCTAAATCAAAGAATCCAGACACAAGATAAATAATGTATGATTTTACCTATATAAGGAATCAAGAATAGGTAAAAAATCATAGAGACAGAAAGTAGAATGGTGGTAACCAGAGACTTGGGGAGAGGGACATGAAGTATAACAGTTTAATGAGTACAGTTTCCATTTGGGATGATGAAAAAGTTCTGGAAATAGATAACAGTGACATACCTTGTGAATGTAATTGATGCCACTGAATTGGATGCTTAAAAATGGCTAAGGAGCTGGGGCTATAGTTCAGTGGTAGAGCACTTGCCTAGCATGTGTGAGGCACTGGGTTCAGTCCTCAACATACAAAAATAAATAAAATAAACGCATCTGTCCATCTACAACTACAAAAAATTTTTTTAAAAAAAGTCTTTTTAAAAAAATGGCTAAAATGAAGCTGGGCACAGTGGCCCATGCCTTTAATCCCAGCAGCTCAGGAGGCTAAAGCAGTAGAATCACAGGTTCAAAGCCAGCCTCAGCAACTTAGAGAAATCCTACTAAGCAACTTAGTAAGACCCTGTCTCAAAATAAAACAAAAAGGGCTGGGGATGTGGCTCAGTGTTTAAGCACCCCTGGGTTCAATCCCCAATACCAAAAAAGAAAAAGCGGGTAACCTTAATCCAATCATGAGAAAACTCAATTTGAGGACAGTCAACAAAATAACTGATCAATACTCTTCAAAATTATTAAGGTCATAAAAGACAAGAAAATATGGAAGAACTGTCAGGGAGTGTGGGATATTATTGAGAAATAACAACTACATGCACTGTAGAATCCTGGATAGGATTGTAGAACAAAATACAAAACAAAACTAGATCTTAGTAGAAAGACTGATGACATTAAATAAAGACCTTCAGTATAATTAACAGTATTGGGGCTGGGGATGTGGCTCAAGCGGTAGTGCGCTCGCCTGGCATGCGTGCGATCCTCAGCACCACATACAAACAAAGATGTTGTGTCCGCCGAAAAACTAAAAAATAAATATTAAAATTCTCTCTCTCTCTCTCTCTCTCTCTCATTTTAAAAAAAAATGATAATAATAAACAGTATTATACCAGTGTTAGTCTCCTGACTCTAATAATAAAACTATGAGTGTGTAAGATGTTAATATTTGGGGAAACTAGATGAGGAATATATGGAAATGCTTTATGCTATTTTTTCATCTTTTCCATAACTCCAAAACTTATTAAAAATAAAAAGTCAATAAATAAAATCAATCAGCCAGGCACAGTGGTGCATGCCTGTAATCCCAGCAGCTCAGGAGGCTGAGGCAAGAGGATTGCGAGTTCAAAGCCAGCCTCAACAACTTAGCGAGGCCCTGAGCAACTCAGTGAGATCCTGTCTCTAAATAAAATACAAAATAGGGCTGGGCATGTTGCTCAGTGGTTAAGCGCCCATGAATTCAATCCCCAGTACCAAAAAATAAAAAATAAAAATAAAATAAATCCGTGCTAAAAAAATAGCTGATACCATATAATATATAGTTGTGTATCAGTTAGCTTTAATCTTTATTCTAAAAGGTGGTCAATTCATACCTGAAGCGCCCAAATAAAAATCAAACACTCCAGCAATGGTGGGTCAACTTTTGAAAGACTAATCAGAATCCATCTGCATCAGAGTTGGTTAATTCGAATCATAAAAATGAACATTGGCTCCCTGCTCTATGGACTCGGTGAAAATACCATGTTGTCACCTTGACCCTTATAAGAACCACTTCAAGAAAATCTAGAAAGCCCAGCTGCCTCCTCTCTTCAGAAAGGGGGCCCAAGGGGCTGGGGTTGTGGTTCAGTGATAGAGTCTCACATGTGTGAGTCACTGGGTTCAATTCTCAGCAGCACATATAAATAAATGAATAAAATAAAGGTCCATCAACACTAAAAAATATTTTTAAAAAAAGAAAAAGAAAGGGGGCCCAAGGACTGGGTGAGGGCCCTGGTTCCTCCCCGCTGAGGAACGGCTGAATCCTGTTGTACTTGCCTTAAATGTCTATCCCGCAAGAGGCTTTGCGGCCCAGCCCTTGCAGAGCAGCTGGAGGCACTCTCCTTGTGCATGCTTGCTAAACAAGTGTCTGAAGGAGCAGCCAAAGGGAGTCTTGCTTTCACTGTCACATACCTCCTAATCATGGGACTGTGGGAAAGGATGCACAAAGGTCCCACCTACTATTTCCCAAAAGAACTTGACAATTCTTCATAGCCCAAACCAGTGCAAGGTCAGTTGACAACCAATTATTTCTTAGGATTCTAAGGACACATTTAAGACTCTGTGAGCATGTGCTAGACCAGTTTACATTCCCCAGAGTGAAGCCCTCCTGGGACAGGGTCACCAGCTGGGCTGCTGCTCTCTCCCAAGACAGCCGTTTGGGCAGTGACAAGCCCCCAGGGACACAAGCTTTTAGTGGCAAGAGTCACCGGATGTACAAAAAGTGACCAAATTTATTCAGCCCAGAGTCTCTGTGTTGCCTCAACAGTGGAATCAATCACAAAGCACAACAAACAAAAAGACCACACTTTTATTTTCTTTGGGGCCAAATGTAATCAACCCCATCTTCTATTTTCTTTCTCCCAAGGGGCAGACTGTCATTTCCTGTCCTCATCCCCCTGCTTCCTCATTCCTCTCTCACTGGCCAGCCCAGCTGTGACCAGTCATCCTGACTCCCTGCTCCCTTTCAAGGCCATCCCCAGGCTCCAGCAGTCCCAGGAGGGAGCCCACCTTAAGTTCCAGCTGGGGCCATCAAACCTCCAGGACAGCCTTGCAGAGAAGCAGGGTTATCTAACAAATTTCACAGCCCACTAGTCTGAGAGAAACCTCTTTCTCAACTTCCTGAAATGCTTTAAAGATGGAAGCTGTCTTCCATGCAGGCTGTTATCAAAACAACTGCCCTTTGGCCTTACTTGATGTGTAGATCTAGAAAAACAAAGTCCGGGATAGGTTGGGCAGAATGAGGCATACCCAAATATGCCCTCATCTAAGTCCCAGGAATACTTGTTTGTGAATACCTGGCAAGAGGAATTAAGGTTGCAGGTACAATCTGCTGACCTTAAAACAGGAAGAATGGCCAGGATTACCTAGGTGGACCCAACAGTAATCACAATGGTCCTTAAAAGCAGGAGGGGAGGGGCACTGAAAGAGAAGGTCAGGGTGATGAGATTTGAGTAGGACTTGATTTGACCTGAAGATGAAGGGGCTATGAGCCAAGGAATGTGGCAATTGGAAAAAAACAAGGAAACAGGATTTTCCCTAGAGTTTCCACTGGTATGTAGCCTTGTGACACCTTGATATCAGTCCAGTGAGATCTATAGCCCTGTAGCTCGCATGCTCATCTGGTGTGTGTGTGTGTGTGTGTGTGTGTGTGTGTGTGTGTGTGTGTGTGT
>NW_026007817.1:0-3906 GCF_001458135.2 Marmota marmota marmota
GAATGTTGGAGAGGAGGAAAAGTTTATTTAGGGCTCAGTTCAGAGGTTTCAGTTCCTTCAGAGCCAGAACTCCATTGCTCTGGACCTGACATGAGGCAGAACATCAAGGGGGCGGTGGAGGAAGGAAGCTCAGGACATGGTAGTAGGAAGCAGAGAAAGGGTTCCTCACCAGGGATAAATATATATACCCCCCAAAAGGGTGATGACCCATCTCCTCCAGGAACACTCTACAGTTACTACCTGCCTACAGTTACTACTCAGTTAATCCCTATCACTGGATCACGTGGGTCAGGTTAAGACTCTTATAATCCAATCATTTGACCTCCAAATATTCTACTATTGTTTCACACATGAGCTTTTAGGGTTGCCTCATATCTAAACCATAGCATCCTACCACCAGTGATTTCCAGAAAGGGATCTGGTAGGCATGTATGAAGAAGTAACAGCATAACTCCTGAAGGAGCCTTCAAGTGGTCCAGGTAGTCAGAGATTAGAGGTAGTCAGAGGTGAAACAGAAATGAGAAGATAAGCCCAAGTTGAAGACTATAGTTCTTGTATGCCTGCTCTGGGGCTACGTCTAGATCCACAAGTCTGAGGAGAAGGTACTGAAGAATTTAAAACAAATGATTCACTTCAAAAAGATTATGGTAGAAAACACCTATTAGTATATTGGAGGAGAGGACTTAGAAACAACAGAGATAAAGATAGTAATAGAGATCAATTAACAGCTCTTACAGTTACCCAGGTGGGTAGATTCTGGTGATGGCAATGAAGCTAGAGAGGTAGGTGAATTTTTAAAGGCATTAAGGACCTTGAATAGGCAAGACAGGTCAGAAAGAAGAAATTTGACTCTAATATCCAATTCTCTAGATTAGATATATGAACGGAAATGAAATAGTGGAATCACGAATGTTGCATTTATATTATTAAAAAATTCAGGTGACTGTACTTTCAATAGCTGCCTTTTTTTCTGTTTTTGTTTGTTTGTTTCATTTTGTTTTTGTGGTGATGAGGATTGAACCCAGGGCTTTCTTTCTGATTTTTTTAAGGGCAATAATCATGCATATCAAAAACTAATTTGAATGACTTAGCAATAATTAAAATAAGCTAAACTGTGGAGCCAACATACATGCCCTTTAGTGGATGAATGGATAAAAAATATTTGGCATATATACACAGTGAAATTTTACTCAGCAATAAAATAGAATAAAATCATGGCATTTGCAGATAAATGGATGGTGTTGGAAAAGATAATGCTAAGTGAAGTTAGCCAATCCCCCCAAAACAAATGCCGAATGTTTTCTCTGATATAAGGAGGCTGACTCATAGTGGGGTAGGGAAGGAGAGCTTGGGAGGAATAGATGAATTCTAGATAGGAAAGAGGGGTGGGAGGGAAAGGGAGTGGGCAGGGGATTAGCAAGGAAGGTGGAATGTGATAGACATCATTATCCAAAGTACATGTATGAAGACATGAATTGATGTGAACATACTTTATATACAAACAGAGGTATGAAAATTTGTTCTATATGTGTAATAAGAATTATGATGCATTCTGCTGTCATGTATTTAAAAAATAAAACCAATTATAAAAAGAAAAATAAATAAATAAAATTACCACAAATCTTTAAAAACAATAAAAAAGAGAAAAGAAAATAAGCTTCTCATTCTCTTTTACTTCTACACATTATATTTTCTACTTTCAAACAACTTTCTGGTGTTTTAAAAATTAACCTTTCCTCAATTGAAAAATGTCAATATCTCTTATGAAAGTTTTGAGTTCAACACCTGATCCAAAAGCTATTTTCACGCTACAAAAATATGTGCCAGATTACTGTGATTGCCTGGCAAATAACTTTAACACTCAGATAGCTTTGGATATGTTTAGGAGGCCAAGGTGAAGCTTCATAAAAATGATCAAATGTCAGACAAGGATATTTTATGTTTTGGGAAAATTTTTTCATTATCTAAGCTGATCAAGAAGATATACTAATAACCAATATGGACATGAAAAATGCTCAATAATGCTACATATTAAGGAAATTAAAACCAAAACCAAAATTAGGTACTATTTTATACTGATCAGAATGGTTATATTTAAACAGGAAGAAAAGTAATATTGGTGAAAATTTGAAAGAATTGGAACTCTTGTTTATTGCTAATAGAAAGGTAAAGTGATACATACTCGAAATAATAGAAATAAAGACAGAAACAGGTATTTGTACACAAATATTCACAGCAGCATTTCCACTAGTTGGAAGTTTGAAACAACTGCAATGTCTTTTGAGGGATAAATAAATAAGTATAATGGGCATTCACATAAAATGGAACATTATTCAGCCTTAAAAAATAAATAAAATTTGGATACATACATGAATTAACCTTGAAAACATGCCAGTAAAATAAGCCACACACATACAGATAAATACTATCTGATTTCACTCAAAATTTATACTTAGAATCATCATATTCATAAAGATAGAAGTAGAATAGTAATTTCCAGAGACTGGGATTGGTGGGGTGAGTGGAACAGACTAGTTTAATGGATACAGATTTTCAGTCTGGGATGGTGAAAATTTCTGCAGATGGATAGTAATGATGGTTGCACAGCAATATGAATGCTATATTAATTACATGTTAAAATAATAATGTTTTGGATATATTGGGTTAAATAAAAATATACCATTAAATTATGTTTACCTGTTTTCCTTTTCCTTTTACTTTAGATGAAAGTTTCTTTGACATCTGGACCCTTATGCTTTGAGACCTCATTTTTAAATGTGTTATGTGTGACATTTTTATAAATATCAGTACATTTTCATTGTTCAGTGATGCTCTAGAAAAGCAATATATATATAACATTATTATATCTTTACTAAGCATCTTTTGTTCCCTGGGATGGCATCAAATATATTCTAAATTGCATTTTGTATATGTCAAACATTTTATCTACATATAATTCTTCTCTATTCTTATGCTTCACCACAGGCCCTCATAATCTGAATTAAGAGAGAACTAGTTTATAATATGAGTGTCTCAGTGTCTTTCCTCAAAATTAGTTGAGTTTTTCTGACAAGGATTCAAGAATAATTGTTTTAAATCGCTTTTATTTTTTTTAAATACATGACAGGGGAATGCATTGCAATTCTTACTACACATATAGAACACAATTTTTCACATCTCTGTTTGTATATAAAGAATAATTCATTTTCTCAGGTCGGTCCCTGTTTTTCAGGGAATATTCTCAGAGTAAATGGATCTCATGTAAAAGTTTGATGACCAGTATATCCTTTGTCTAAATTATCTAGAAGTTTTTGAGGGCCTAGCAGAGAAGAGGAGAACAAGGAAAGTGTTATCAGCCTACTCTCCTACCCCTACTTCAACATTAAAGAGGGCCAGCTGATACCGTCAGGTGCTTTAGTACATGCCCAAGGAATGCCAGAAGTGTTATACTACCCATCCCCATTTCTTGATGCTTGAGTCATCTGTGATTACTCAAATAGTGTGACAGAATCAGAGTCTCAGAAGAGACCTTGAGGGACTCCAAAGAACCCACAACTGCTTCCCAACATTATTAAGGCATATGTTAGCCTTAAGTTAAATTCCAACTGCCAGAATGTTCTCAGACAAATGCTGCACAATTAGAAAAGACCATTTGCTATTGACTAAGCATCTGGAGCACACAAATGTCTTCACTGTGCAATTTTTTTTTTTTTTTGTACTGGGGATTTAACTCAAGGGTACTCGATCACTGAACCATATCTCCAGCCCTATATATATAAAACACAGGGTCTCACTGATTTGCTTAGCACCTTGCAGTGGCTGAGGCTGGCTTTGAACTTGTAATTCTCCTTTCTCAGCCTCCCAAGCCGCTGGCTCCACTGTGCAATTTTTTTTTTTTTTTTAAAG
>NW_026007818.1:0-3906 GCF_001458135.2 Marmota marmota marmota
CTACAACAAATTGTAACTCGGTATCTTTGCTAATGGTGTCATTGCTGGTATAATTTTTCCAAGGGCTTCTTACATGGAGCCATCAAGTGGCTTGGTATTGTGACATTTTGTATCTTCCCCTTCTGCTTATAGCAGATTATTTATGGTGTTTATGTAAAAACCACTATGGTCGTTATTTAAATTAAACAAAAGGGGGAATTGTTAGAGTCTGTAAACAAGTCAGGATGGCGCCTGGCAAAATGCCAGAGGGAGTGGTTTGTGAAGTAACGCCAGGGAGCCACTAAGTGTGGAGATTTCTTATTGGTTGACTGATGTATCTAGTTTATGCTAATTAGATAAGCTGTGTGGAATGTATAAATACTGCTCCTGTCCTGCAATAAATGGCTTCCACTCCTGCAGTATCAACTTACACAAGTTCTTCGTTGCCCCCCCAGCTAGTTTGCCCAGCCAGCCGGACTGCGGCAATTGCTAATAGGAAATCTACCATAATTCTTATTTTTGACCATGTGTAGATAAGTTCCCATTCTATCTTATTGAAGTTGAAAAAATTTTTTATCCTGCTTATCCTAATTTATGTTCTTGGAGATCCTTGAATCTGTGCTTTGGCATCTGTAGCTAATTTTGGTGAAATTTTAGTCATTTTTACTATTACATTTCCTGTGCTTTATTCTTCTTTTCTTTCTGGGACTGTAATTACTCAAATGTTTTCACATTTAATATTATCAATGATAATGACTTTTTTTTCTTTTCATAGCTTTACTCTGGTCTCCTTGAATTTTAGTTTGAAAAATTTCTACTGACCTGTCTTTGGATTTGTTGATTTTCTTCAGTTTTGCCTAATCTCACCATGAAACTGTTGAAAGTGTTCTTTACTTCTTATGAAAAAATGTATTTTTATATCTGGTATTTCCATTTATTCAATCTGATAGCTTCCATCTCTTTGCTTAAGTCTCTTTGATCTTACATGTGGCTTACCTCTTCTATCAGTATTTAACATACTAAAGAGAGATATTTCAAACTCTCAGGCTTATCATTCCAACATTTGTATCATTCTTGAGTCTGATTATAATAATTGCTTTCTCTTTTCAGACAGAGATTTGTTCGCTTTTCTTGCCTTTTGGCATGTTTTATAGTTATCTATCAAAGTTCAGACATGTCACATGGGACCACATATAGGGAGGAGGCAAAGAAAATTCTAGATGAAAATTCAAAGGTAAAAGATGGAATAGAGAGCAAAGTCTGTGGTAAAAATGCTTGTGTATTTTATGGCTACTGACTACTGCCAGCATAAAAAGTAATACTGTGTTTTTGCTTTAAAAAATAGAATTATATTACACAATAAAATTACATAAGGTAATAGATACAAAAGTAAAGTGTAAGAAACTGATTGTTGAGGAGGACGTGAAATGATATTGATTAAATTGATTCATTGATATCATGTTATGTTATATAAGAATGTTGTCATTCCTGTTTTCATCATTAGGACACAAACAGAGTATAAATATTCCAGACAGTAAAAAGGAGAAGGATAAAGAGAAGAAATTTATTTGATCCTTGAAAATATCAAGAAAATAGGGATAGTTAAATAAAACATGTGATACAAGTGTAAAGTCAAAAACAAATTTGGTAGATGTGACCCCCAAACATCTATTTAAATAACTATTGAAGGACTAGAGATCTAGTTAAAAGCCTAAATGTCCATGCTAATGAAAATCCAACTGAGTTGTCTACATGAACACACACCTAATTCTTAAGGCCAGAGAGGAGTTGATGTGAGGAGAAATAGGGCGTCATGCAAAAAAGAAATAGGGTGTCATGCAAAAGCACTAGCCATAAAAAAATTGGCATAGATTTAATAATATAAAACAAAATAAAATAGCTTACAATTAATCCAAACTAGAAAAAAATCTATACTTCATAAAACAGGCATTGAAAATAGATAACAAATACATGAAACACACATACACACACACACACACACTGATACACACATTTTCAAGCTCATGAGTAACAAAAATGTAAATTGCCACCATAATTTAGAGGTTTCTAATTTTCTCTCACACCTAGTAACAAAATTTAAAATTCTGAAAATGTTTTTGAGGCTCTAAAGAAAAGGATGATATTCTCTTCATCTGTAGGCTGGTGTTTAAATCACTAAGACCATTTTAGGAAAGAGACTTCCTTTACTCTGAAAAATTGAAGGCTAATTTTATTACTATAATTGTGTGACCCACCAATTCTACAGCTAGCCATATATTGCAGACAACTTGAAATAAGTACCTGGAATTAAAATGTCATTATAAGTAGGCTTGTTCATATGAGCAAAAAATTGAAAACACCCAATATGCATTCATGAGTAGAAAGAATCAATGATTTGAGGGAAAATACTGTGAAGAAATGCAAACGGACAAATCATAATTATGTTTCAAATTAGCACCTCTCATCTTGTGGCCTGGGACCCTCTGTAGATTTCCTGAGATCTTTTCCAGGTGTTCATAAGAGAAAAGAGAACTATTTTCTTGATAATTCTTATGGATATCATTAGGCTTTTGTCGCTCATCTTCTAGTAAACATATAATAGAATGGTTTTTAAGTACAAGCCATGTGAGTACTTAATTTCTTCAAAGGCAAATGGAATGTGGACTCAGGTATTAGTGACTTTTTGAAATTTTCAGCTTTTATTTTCAATATGATAAATTAGCTATAAAAATTAATACCTAATAACTTCATATCAAAATTGTGTTTCTTGAACTGGATTGGCATGTGAACCCTGATGGCTGTTTTCTCTCTGTGACTGACATGTTTCATCTTGAAATAGGGAAAGTAAAATGTAAAACCATCTCACTGAATGCTCCTCACATTAAATTGATCATTATCACTCAAATTCAGAAAGTGGATAAAGTCTATCTTAAAGTATTTATCCCTAAAACTATTTGCATATTTCTAGCAACTAAGACATACTTTACTCAGGATCAAATAACTTAGAATTCTTTATATAGCATAATAATATTGAGTTCATGAAAAGGTATGTTTCACTATGTAAATATTGTCAGGGCTTCAATCTAATAATACATTCATGCTAACTTTTCAGTGAAGCTCACTAGCTTGCAAATTAATGTTTGTTTTCCACAAACTGACTATCTCTTCTGTTGGTTATTCAGTGTATGGGCCCCTGACATTTCTTAGCTAAAATGTTTCTGGCATACTTTTATGGGTTTAGCTTAGGTACAGATAAAAAGAAAGAAAGAACTCTTTGATGTGTTACTTAGTAGAAGACAGAGGATTTAAAGATGGGTACAGACATATAAATAATACATTTTAAACATGAGGGTTTTGTGATAAGCATGTTTATGGCTTCTGAAATTTATTCCTAACCTGTATCATATGGACTCAGCTTCACATGACTGTAACAATCTAAAATTGTAACTGTCACGCCCCTCTTCTGTCATTGAGTCCCCTGATGACTTGTACTCTGTGCAATCCCAGATTTCTCTGCCTCTCTTTTTTTTTTAGTATCACAGCACCACAAACCTGTTTGCTATGCATTAGGGATTGGTTATTCCAGAACAAGCACAAATTGTATGCATTTTACTGCCTTATTTTAATATGGGCCTTGACTCTTATAGTAAATTCACTAATATAATTTCAAAATAATTAAGGGAACACATATAAAAATATTTAGCATAATTCCAAGAACATATAGGAACTCAAGAATGTTCTGTAAAAGTCAAATATTCAATTCATGATAGTTCAAAAAAGAAAGAGATCAAAGACCTATTAAATAATTCTTATTTAGTATTTAGATTTTATATTTGTATTTACTTATTTACTGAAAGAGTACACAAGACTTCTATTAGAGAACAGATTGTTACTCTTAGAGCAGCTCCCTGCTAGTTCCATGAGCCC
>NW_026007819.1:0-3905 GCF_001458135.2 Marmota marmota marmota
GGTGAGCACAGCTCAAGGCAGATGTTGGGTCCCAGGCTCTGGAGCAAAGTCATCAAGAGAGTGAGCAAGGAGTGGGGTGTGGGGGCAGCAGAGGGGAAGGCAGCCCAGCTCTGAGGGTGAAGTATGCCCTGGGATATGCAGGACTCACTCAGGCACTCTGCCCTGGCTCTGCCTTCTCAGGGGCTCCTCCTCCAGCCTGCCCAGGTGTCTCCACTCTCCCTCCAGAGAGTCCTGGCCCACAGGAAGTTCGCTGACCAGAACGCTTGCCCAGGTTTACTATGGCAATCACACCTGCCCGTTTCTGGAACAATGTCACTCAGCTTGCCAGGCACAGCTCTGTCACTCCCAGAATGGATCACTTTGGGGACAGGGGCTGCCTGCATATCATGCAGCTCTGCACACCCTGGGGCCTGGACTGTGCTGTCACAGACAGCTCCCCAGTCCCTGAGCCGCAGAAGCCTTAGGTGGGCTGAGGAGTGGACTAGGGGACACAGGAGTCATCAGAGCTGGGGGTGAATACGTGACACCAAGGAGGCCCCCTGTTTATTGCATGGGTAAGTGAATGCCTGCCAGAGCTGGGACTTGGGGGTCCCCCCTCCCCTGTCCACTGTTAGGAGTCTTTGGAAGCCCTGCCTTGCCCGAGCTCCTTCCTCCTCATCCAGCCTGCTCCTTGATGGCTGCCTGCCTTTGGCACCTGCTACACAGATCACTGGGATGAAAAGCTGAGGCGTGGGGTGGGACATCAGAGTGGCACCCGCCAGGCATAGTTGTCTCAGACCACCTGTGCTCCTGGTTGTGGTGAATACAGAGAGAAGCCTGGCCAGTGGACAGCAGGGGCTTTGAGACGGGACTGTCTGCCTGCTAACATGATCTCATTTCTTCCCACGTGGCCCCCAAACTGGCTGCTGATGTCATCCCCAGTTTACCAGGGAAAGAAACTGGCTCCCTAGAGTTCTGGAACTTGCCCAAGATTAGGCAACTGGTAGGAATCCAGGTCAGGATTCAAATGCAGGCAGCGTGACTCTAGAGCTCTGTCATTAACCACGAGCAGAGACAGGTGCAGGCCCCTCACGTGGGAGAAACACGGGGCACTCCGCAGGTAACAGGACCCGCCCAGGAAGGGAGAATATGAAGACACTCCTGTGGGTTTGCTTTGGTCTAGTTTATTGCATGGGGAAGTGAATGCCTGCCAGAGCTGGGACTCGGAGACCTGGGAATAGGAGCAGCTCAAGCCCCAGCTGGAGGTAATAGATACAAGGGCCCGGTTTCCAGGGAGAAATGAAATGCCGCTGTGGGTAGATACTGTTGTGGCTTCTTAAGGCAGAAACTGAGGATATGAAATTCAATTCTACTGTGCCCACCATTTTAAATTGGCGACTGACTTTGTCCTGGTAAGTCACCGAGCAGGCTGACACAGGAGCAGGGGAGATACTGGGAGCACACATGGTCTGCAGCCATCAGCTCTAACATCGGGGGCAGATGGCTTGGATTTAAGCTGTCTCAGTTCTTCAGGTGAGCTGTCTGTTTTCTGGGTACTGGAAGTGCGGAAGCCCTGTTGCTGTGTATGTTTGGAAATTTGCCACACTCGTGGTCCTGGGATCTGCTCTTGATCCATAAGATGTCACTCCCCATGTAAGAGGGCACTTGCATAATTAAGGGGCAGTGCATGAAGTCCTCGGACACACTGGGGACACCAGCAGCGTGGCAGGAGAGACACTGGTCCCCTCCGTTCAGGTCTCAGTCCTGTGGGGAAGCGGACCTCCACTTGGAGGTAGGAATTCTAGAGTGGCATTAATGTCAGGGAAGGGTAATTGTAACCCTCCCCTTCCTCCTGCTGGTGAGAGTCCTTCCATTAAGCAGCGAGTCACAGGTGCAGGTGGAGCCCCCGGTCAGGGCTGGATGACCAGAGTCTGGCTGTGTGTTAACCTTGCAGGTGTAGTCCCTGTCCCTGAAGAGACTCAGGAAATGTGCTTAGCAATGTGACAAATTAAACTCTCAGCGCACTGAAAGACACATGGATTTTTCTACAGGAAGGGAGGAAGCAAATTTGTTTTCTCTTACCTCAAGCCATTATGAGCCTCATGCAGTTTTATTAAATAATGACACTCCAAATACAGAAGAGATGCAATTTCGTCATGGAGGGACTGAGTCACATTGAGAGGCAGTGTCCATTTAGCGAATGAGAAATGTGACTCAGTGTGGGCAAGAACTGTCCTTGGCAGCAAATGAATTTTGCCGTATTTGAAGAGATCTCCATGTTTTGTTTATCTTAAAAATAGGTTTTGCTGGGTGTGGTGGTGCACGCCTGTAATCCCAGCAACTTGGGAGACTGAGGCAAGGCAAGACCAGCCTCGGCAACTTAGTGAGGCCCTAAGCAACTTAGCAAGACCCTGTCTCAAAATAAAAAGGGCAGCGGAGGTGGTTCAGTGGTTAAGCACCCCTGGGTTCAATCCCTGTTGCAAAAAAAAAAATTTGGAATGGTAGATGCTGCTAAATAAAACTGCTCATGCTTTATTAATCGCATACATCTTGCATGAGATCGTTTTCCTTGCTGCAGTTGCCACTGCAAAATTCTTTGATGTAAGTGTGGGAATATTTGATTGGTGACAATTTATTGTTATTTTCTTAAAAGCCCAGGTTTGCAGGGGCTTTCATGTTTCTCCTCACTCCTCTGCTGTCAGCTCTAAGTCCAGTGCGCACCGGCTGGGGATCCAGGAGCAGGTCGAAAGCACTTCCAGTGCCGGCCCAGCAATTGCACCCAGCACAGTTCACCCATCCTTCAGGTTCACATTTTCTCGGCTAGACCTCAGAATGAAAAGGCTTCTCTTCTTGGATACCCAAAGGCAGGAGGGTTCGCATGACTTCTTGATCTATACTCTGATCAGGGTCGGTGCAAAGGGAATGGGCTACCAGCTCATTTCAGGGACTCATAATCATTGCATCTTCTTTCTCTGATATTCTCAATTTATTTTATTTTGATGTTATGAGTGCTAACTCTTGGTCATAACATGGCTACTGCTGCTCCAGCATCACAATATATGAAGGAGATTCGGGGGACAAGGGAAACTTTTTTCCCAAAAGAAATCTCTGAATCCATGAAGAAAGTCTTAGGTGTCCCTCCATCAGGCATCTCCTTCTATTTGTATAAACTGTGCCATGTGAACACCCTACCTTTAAGGGAGGCTGAGAAAGCCAATATTTAAGCAATCAGGATTCTCCTCCCCTGAGATCAAAGGGGCTGCGATTGCTACCTGAAGTCAGAATAGTGCTCTTCGACCACAGAAGCCGTGAGGTCTGGACCCTTGGGTTGACCATCCTAGACTGTCACTGTGAGCAAGTCACCAGCTGTCCTGGGGACATGGTCTCTCGCCTGTAGGAAGAGGCCTCAGTTTCTTCTCAAGGCCAACGGTCTCCAGTTTCGAGACTAGATCCCTGCTACAACCAGACAGGTGCAGAGGGTCCAGTCCCAAGCCCAGGTCCCAGTGGAGGGGCTTTCACTCAGCTGACTGCGGGGCTCTGAACAGGGAGGACTGGGACATACATCAGTCTGCCCTTCCGAGAGGCAGGTGCCCACACAGAAATCAATCACCGTATCAATGCAGCAATGGGATGGGATTCTAGTCTGTGGTTGGATTTTCTGTGTCCCTCCTGCAGGAGGCAGAGCCCAGCTGAGTCCTATAGTAATCAGACAGGGAATCCTTGCAAGTAGGGTAGAAGCATGTGTTAAGGCCCTGGGGTGCAACATGGAGGTGAGCACAGCTCAAGGCAGATGTTGGGTCCCAGGCTCTGGAGCAAAGTCATCAAGAGAGTGAGCAAGGAGTGGGGTGTGGGGGCAGCAGAGGGGAAGGCAGCCCAGCTCTGAGGGTGAAGTATGCCCTGGGATATGCAGGACTCACTCAGGCACT
>NW_026007820.1:0-3905 GCF_001458135.2 Marmota marmota marmota
CACTAGATCGAATCCTATCTCTAAAACTAACCCTAACCTGATGTCTCAGCCTAACCCTGAAAATAGCTCTAACCCTAATGCTAATGCTAAAATTAGCTGTAACACTAGCTCTAGCCCTAATACAATACTGAGCCATACCACTAACAATAACCCTTACCCTAGATCAAATCCTAACCATACACCAGCCCTAACCCTATTCCTAATCTGAAATGTAACCCTAACCCTAAACAAAACCATGACCCTGACTCATATCCAAACACTAAACCTAGCTCTAAATATCACCCTAACTTTAAACCTAACCCTAACACTAGACCTAGCCCTAATCGTAACTCTAATTCTTACAATAGCCATAACCATAACACTAGCCCTAACCCTAATACAAAACTAACCCTAGTCAAAGCCCTAACACGAGCTTTATCCCTAAACCTAACCATAACACTGGTCCTAACCCTAGCTCTAAACTTTTCCTTACCCTAAACCAAACCCTCACTCTAATGCTAACCATATTCTTACCACTAATCCTAAGCCTCACCAAAACTGTAACTCTATAACTAGTCCTAACTCTAGTCTTCATTCTAGAATTAACCATAACCCAACCCTAACCCTATCCCTGACCAGTATTCTGACCCTAACACTAATCTTAGGTCTAAATCTAAACCTAACCCTAAACCGAAACCTAACACTAGCCCTACTGGTAAACTTATATCTAAACCTAACCCTAATACTAGACCTAGACCTAAACCTAATTCTAGTTATAACTATAGCTCTAGACCTAAAGACAAACTAGACCTAGCCTTAACAATAACCCTTAACCTAACCCAAACTCTAACCCTACCTCTAGACCTAACTCTAGTCCTAATTCTGGCTTTAACCCTAATCATTACCCCACGCGAACACTGTCCCTGACACTAACACTAAATCTAGCTCTAAACTTCACCCTAACCCTAACTAACCCTAAAACTACACCTAGCCCTAGCATTAACCATTAAACTAGTCCTAATTCATTACACGAGTTCTTCTATTAGCCATAGCTCTAACCTATTACAAAAGCTAGCCCTAATCTAAGCCCTACCTAAGCTTTAACCCTAAAGATAACTCTGACAATAACCCTAGCCCTAACCATAACCCTAAGCCTAATCCTAGACCTAATTCTAACTTTAACCCTAGACCTAACCCTAGCTCTGACCCTATTCATTACCCTAAGATTACTATAATCCTTATGCTAACCCTAGGCGGAACCCTACACCTAGCACTAGGCTTAACCGTGTCCATTAACATACACCTAACCTTAACCCTAAACCTAACTGTGTCATTACCCGATCCCTAAACATAAGACTAATTTGAACCCTAAACCTAAACCTTAACTTAACAGAAACCCTAACCTTGACCCTGACTCTAATAATACCCATAGCTCTCAAACTGACCCTAACAAGAAACTTAAACTTTACAACAGAGCTAGCCATAAACCTAACCCTAAAACTATCCCTAACTGTATCCTACACCTGACATTAGCCCTAGCTCTAATCCTAGCCCTAACCCTAAAACCAAATTTAATCCACATCCTAGCCATGAACCTCGCCTTAATCATAACCCTAACCCTAACGTTAGCCCTAACCTTAACTCTAAATCTCACCCTAGTCCTAAAATAAGCTATATTCCCATCTCTTAACCTAAACCTAACCCTAAACCTAAACCTAACACTAACCCTAGCCTTAACCCTAGGCCTAACCCTAACACTAATCCTAGTCCTAATTTAGCCCTATCCCTAACACTAACCCTAGCCCTAAGACTAACTCTAACTCTCACACTAGCCCTATACCTAGTTCTAACCCTATCTTTTAACATCACTATACACCTAGCCCTAAACGTAGGCCTACCCAAGCCCTATACTTAGCCCTATCTCAAAACCTAGAACTCACCCGAACTCTAAATTTAACCCTAACCCTAAGACTAAATCTAACCATAACTACTCTTATCACTAATCCTTAACCTAAGCCTAAATATCACGCTTACACTAGCCCTAACCCTAAGACTAATCTTAAAACTAGCCCTAACTCTACCCCTAGCCCTAAAACAAAACTGAGGCATAGCTCTAACCTTAACCCTTATCCTAAACCTAACCCTAACCCTACACCTAGCCCTAACCCTATCACTAATTATAGTCTAACACTAACCCGGACACTAACCCTGACCCTGACTCTGACCTTAACTCTAACCCTGGCTCTAAACATCATTATCACCATATACCTAACATTAACACTCGACCAAGACTAGACCTAACTCTAACTCTATAACTAGCTGTAATCATAAATCTACTTCATACATTAGCTGTAGCATTAACCCTAGCCCTAATCTAACCCCAAACCTAGCCTTAATCCGAGTCCTAAACTTAGCTTTAACCCTAAACTTAAACCTAACACTAACCCAAACACTAGCTTTAATCCTATACATAACCCTAAACCTAACCGTAACCCTAGCCCTAAGACTAACTCTAACTCTCACACTAGCCCTATCACTCGTTCTATCCTTGTCCCTTACCAAAACACTAACCATAGCCCTAACTCTAGTACTAACCTTTGCCCTATCCTTATCTCTAGAATTATCCTTAGGCAAAACATAACTCTAAATCTAGCACTAACCCAAAGCCTAAGCCTACCCCTAACACTAGCCCAAACCATAATACTAATCCTAAAATGAACCCTAACAATATCCCTATCCCTAAAACAAAACCAAGCCATAGCTCTAACCCTAACCATTAACCTAAACCAAACCCTAACCTTACACCTAGACCTAACCCTGGCCCTAATTTGAGTTGGAAGCCAAACCCTAAAACTAACCCTGAACCTGACACTGACCTTAACACTTCTAGCTCTAAAACATCACCCTAACCCTAAAACTAACCCTAACACTAAACCTAGCACTAAACCCCTTAAACTAGCCCTAATTGTAAACCTAGTACTTACATTAGCAGGAATTCTAAGCCTTGTCCTAACATAACCCAAAACCTAGACTTAATCTGATCCCTAACCCTAGCTTTGGACCTAACCTAACCCTAACACTAGCCCTAATTGTGAGCATAACTCTTAACTTTAAACTGATCTCTAACTCTATCCATTACCATAACCATAACCATAACCATAGTGATAACACTAGGCATAAACCTAACCCTATCCCGAATCCTAACACTTCCGTTACACTAAACCTAACCTGAATCCTAAACCTAACCCTATCATTACACTAACCCTAATCCTAAAACTAATTTAAGCCTAAACTTGAAAACTTAACCTATCCCAAACCCTAACCCAGACCTTGACTCTTATAATACCCCTATCTCTAAACTTGAACATAACCCAACACCTATCCCTTAGCCTAGATGTAGCCATAATCCTAATCCTAAAACTATCTTTAACCAAAATTCTGGCCCTGAAATTAGCCCTAGCCCTAATCCTAGCCCTAACCCTAAAAACACACCTAGCCCTCATCCTAGCCCTAAACCTAGCCTTAATCATAATCTTAAATCTAGCCCTACACCTAACCCTAATTCTAAGCCTCACCCTATTTCCAAACCTAGCTATAATAACATCCCTTACCCTAAATTTAAACCTAACCCTAACCCTAACACTAGGCTTAAGCTAAACACAAAACCTAGCCCTAATCCTAGCCCTAATTTAGCTCTATCTCTAACCCTATCCTAACCCTAGCCCTAAGACTAACTCTAAATCTTGCCCTAGCCCTATCCCAAGTTCTATCTGTTTACACTACCGTAAACCTAACACTAGCCCTAACAATTGCCCTAAAGTTGGTCCCAGCCCTAACCCTAACTCTAAATCTAACCTTAAACCTAACCTTAAGCCTAACACTAACACTAGCCCTAACCCTAATGCTAATCATAAGACTAGCCCTAA
>NW_026007821.1:0-3903 GCF_001458135.2 Marmota marmota marmota
CTTCCTTCCTTCCTTCCTTCCTTCCTTCCTTCCTTCCTTCCTTCCTTCCTTCCTTCCTTTCGATATTTGTATGACAATGTTATGGTTTGGATGTGAGGAGTCCCCCAAAAGCTCATGTGGTTAGAGATAATGCAAGAAGGTTTGGAGGAGAAATGATTGGGTGATAGCCTTGAATTAATCAGTAAATTAATCCCTGGTGGAATTAACTGAGTGGTAATTGGAGGCAAGTGGGGTGTGGCTGGAGGAGGTAGGACATTGGGGCATGGCTATGGGGTATATATTTTGTATCTGGAGAGTGGAGTCTCTCTCTCTCTGTGCTTTCTGATCATCGCACGAGCTGCTTCCCTCTGCCATACTCTTATGCCATGATGAAGCTGGATGTCTATGGACTGGGACCTCTGAAACTGTGAGCTTCCAAATAAAATTTTCCCCCTATACAATTGTTCTGGTCAGGGTGTGGGGGGAAGCTGATTAAAATAGACAGGAACTTCTGGTTTCAGAAACAAAGCATCAACTGACTGGAAATTTTAAAAATGCAGAAAAAAATGTTGCCGCATAAATGGAAATGCCAAATCCCAAATGCAGAAAGTAGAGTGGATTGGCAGCATCTGGGAAGATGGAGAAATATTGTATGGATAAGATGATCTTTTATAAGGAAGACAAAAAGGACTGGAGGGGACAAACAAGAGGGTTTGGGAAATTTATTCACTAATTTCATGGTTATTTATGTCCACAGGATGCATGGGATTGGGTTGAGTTACACATCTGAAGGAATTTCCTAGTTGGGAGGTATGTGATGGAGGTATGATATGGTGCCCGTGGAGGTGAAGTTCATCTTCTCTGAAGATTTAATTTGGGACTTCACCATTATTTACTGGTCAGCTAAGTTTGGTTTTAGGTAGATTGTCCTAGGTGTAGGAGGATGTATTTAATGACCTCTCAAATTGCATTTCTTCTTCATATTAAAGCAAGAATATAAAGAAAAATTAGTGCTTCAATCGGAATCTATTTATTGTCTATAGCTCACTCTTCCCTATTATCTCATTCTTATTCTACAAAACCTATTTTACAATACAGTAAAGTAGAGGTAGCCAATAGAAAACAATTCTTGTCATAAATTTTGTCCCATGGAGATTTAATCAACTTCCTTCCCACTTAGGAAAAAGCTGGTTTTGTCTTTACAATACTATAAAACCATTCTGATGCTAAACCCCTGGAGTTAGTACAGACTCCTTGGGTGAAGGGTGTACTCCCAAGAAGACTGCCCTCACTACAGATGCCAGCTGCAAATTTGGCATTCTTCCGGTCACCTACATTTCTGAAGAACTGGCTACAAATTCAGGGATTCCCGTTTTCTCAGATTTGATAATGTGCTAGAATTACTAACAGAGTTCCAAGTGCTAGACTTATGATTACTATTAGAAGGTATTTTAGTTAGTTTTTTTGGCACCATGACCAAAAGACTTGACAAGAACAATTAGAGGAGGAAAATTTTATTTGGCTCATAGTTTCAGAGGTCTCAGTCCATAGATGGCCAGCTCCATTGCTCTGGGCCAGAGATGAGGCAAAACATTATAGCAAAAGGGTGTGGAGGAGGAAAGCAACTGTGGAACTGGCTGCCAGGAAGCAGAGCAAGAGCTCCACTCACCAGGGATGAAATATAAACCCCAAAGTTTATATTCATGCCCCCAATGACCTAGATCCTCCAGCCACGCCCTACCTGCCTACAGTTACTGCCCAGTTAATTCGTATTGGTGGATCAATCCCCTGATTAGGTGAATACATAGATACATTGGGTGAGTTACATGCCCTGATTCCAAGGGGAGAGGGCATGGAAATTCTAAATCTGAGACCTTTCCATACCTTACTATATATATATATCTCTTCATTTGACTGGTCCCGATTTGTATGTCTTTTATGTTATGGCATAGCCCAATCATTTTATCTCTGAAAATTCTTGTATTATCTAACACATTAGCTTTTGGAGTATACCACATATCTACGCCATAATATAAGACATACATTATGTCCACAGGATGCATGGGACATAATGTATGTCTTATATTATTTCCATGCCTTCTCCCCTTGGAATCAGGGCATGTAACTCACCCAATGTATCCATGTGTTCACCACTCAGGAAGCTCATTGGAGTCTGATGTTCCAGTTTTTACTAGAGCTTCAATTCATAGGTGTGATTGAATCCAGAGTTACATGTTTGAACTCAATATCCAGTCTCTCCTCCCCGGAGGTCAGGCTAATATCACCTAGATCAATGTTTCAACCTTCTAATCACAAGAATGGTTCTTTTCAGTATATTTACCCCCATCTGTTACTAGAGTCCTGGGCTAGAGGTCTGACTGGAAATCTTAACAGACCAAATTCATCCATCCACTGCCTTGAGAGTCCAATTGGAGAGATGACAGAACTGGGTGCAGTGTAGCACACCTGTAATCCCAGCGGTTTGGGAAACTGAAGCAGGACAATTGTGAATTCAAAGCCAGCCTCAGCAACTTAACAAAGCCCTGAACAACTTAATGAGACCCTGTCTCAAATAAAAATATTAAAAAGATCTGGGGATGTGTTTCAGTGGCTAAGCACTCCTGGGTTCAATCCCTGGTACAAAAAAAAAAGAGGAATTTATTTAGTATGGCCATACTCATAAGAACAGGAGGAAGTAGCATCCCAATTTTTGTCTTTGGAGTACTAATAATACCTTTAAGATTATATAGGGGAAAGAGAAAAGCAAGTGGCAAGAGGTATGCATAGTCAAGCAGTTTTGGTCAAACTCTAATCTGGTTGATTATTATCTTAGGCTTGGTTGTGCTGGGGTATTGCTAGTGCCAGGGAAGATGACTGCCTGCAAGGCTTGCTATTCCTAGAACTTGAGATAAACTGGGGAAGAGAGAAAATGAGTCAGAGAGAGAATAGGCCAGAGAGGCAAAATGCAGTTAGTTGGTGAAATGACTGGGTCCTCCTTCAGGTTTAGGACAATGACTGGAATCTTCTAGGTGCTACTCTAGTTGCCTGCAAGAGGATGTTATATATAATCTGTTAATTATTATGTCTTTGTAAGTCTTGAAAATGTTTTAGTTACACTTATCTTTGTGTCTTTAGCCTTGAAGGGGAAAAGACAGATTAAAACACTAAAAATGATTAACATGTCTATATACAGTGCTGAGCAGGAGTTTGATCCAAAGTGTAAAGTAGCAAAAGGGGAGAGATACAATATGAAGGCAGAGATGTCAAGCTTTCATCCTCCTTTTAGTTATCTGTCAGACATTTGCAGCCCAAGTGAAAGTTGGTGCTTTTAGCAAAAGCAGCCTTTAAGTCTCTGTTACACATCCTGAGATAGCTCCTTAGCATAAATCCAGGTGTGGTCCAAGGGGAAGGTGCTGCCATAAATAACAGACACTAATTACCTGGAAAATTCCAAGGATTTAAAAGCTACCTCCCAAGAACTAGTGGGGATGAAGGCCAAATTTTTAGACAATGGTCACCATTTGCATCTTCATTTTAATATTCTTTTTAAAAAATATTTTTTAGTCATTGATGGACCTTTATTTTATTTGTTTATTTATATGTGGTACTGAGAATTGAACCCAGTGCCTCACACATTCCAGGCAAGTGCTCTACCACTGAGCCACAACCCCAGCCCCCATTTTGATATTATTTTTATTAAATTATTTATTTATTCTAATTTGTTATACATGATGTCAGAATGCAAATCATTTCATATTACCCATATACGGCACAATTTTTCAAGTCACTGGTTGTACAGAAAGTATTTTCACACCATTCGTGTCTTCATACATAGGGTAATGATGTGTAACTCATTCCACTGTCATTCCTACACCCTTGCCATCTGTCTTTCTCTCCCTCCCCTTTGCCCCATCTAAAGTTTCT
>NW_026007822.1:0-3902 GCF_001458135.2 Marmota marmota marmota
TGTCTTCCCCATTTAGTGCAGGAGACTCTAAGGAAGGAAGCCAGGGAAGGCAGGGGAGTTTTGGCAGGAAGGAAGGAGACAGAGACACTGTGTGTTTGTGTGAGTCAGAGCTGTAAGGATGGAAGGAAGGAGGGAAGGTAATAAGAAAAGGATGAAGGAAGAAAGGATGGAATGAAGGAAGGAAGGAAGGAAGGATGAAGGGAATAAAGGAAGGAAACAGGGAAGGAAGGAAGGAAGGAGAAGAACATGAACTCTCCATGGAACAAGGAAACCCTTTAGAAACTCAACTTTTTTTTTTACTATAAGTGTTTAGGATTACAAAACTGCTCTAACATAGCTCTCTTCTTAAAAATGTAAGAATTGTTCACATTAAATAAAAATTTGCCTTGGAGACTACATTTAAAATATGCTAGGAAATTAATCTTATGGACAACATTATATTCTTAGTAGGAGATATTACATATGGATTATTGTCCTGGATAAGACAGGACTATTAACAATTATTACACCATACAAGGCATTTTCCCTGAAATATGACATTGTCATACACTTGTCCATTCAATTAGTATGGACAGTCTCAAAATGTGAGTTGTGGTTAAATGGTAAGTAATAGGCAAAGTGCCTACTTTTCATATGACTATTTTGATGGTTTACCACAGACAAAACTTAAGTGAAAACATGCAGTATAGAACATAGGCTTAAAACATCAGTTTTCAATTGAGAATACATACAAGAAGATTTTTTTAGATATAAATCGATAAATGATAACCTCTTATCTGGTCACTTCATCTTCTTTCCTTGAGTAATTCATATAATATTCAAGGAACGTACAGTCTAAAACATTATGCTTGCACATTGACCATCTTGAATGTCAAGATAAGATTCTTAACTTTATGAAACATATAAATTTATTGACCATTAACTCTGTGAAAACTCTAAGAATAGACTCTGGAATGAGGACTTCTTTTAGCCACTGTGCATTTTCTACCTTGCATGGTAATTGCTCTCTAATTTAGAAACTGTGTGATTACCAGGATTTTCTAAAACAATATTCTATAAATAGAAAGAGGCATATAATTGCAAATTACTCATATAAGCATATATTACATAAATACATCAGAATAAATGAAGCACATGAGATCACAAAACAAAAATATGGACCTAAAACTCCTCACACAGTGATGAAAAGTGCTGTAATCACGAAGCAAAATAATTGTCGTTTAGGTTGAAAGCATCTGTTATCAACGTCCTGTAGCTAATAAATGTATACACTTTCTTTATTCCAAATTTATTGCTGTACATGCATTATTGTAATTTTTTAAAGGATCATGTGTTGATCTAGTGTTTCATTTCAAACAACTCCCTTAAAAGTACAAAGAATTTTTCATGTAACATCCATCATTAATTGTATTAGTACCATAGTTATATGGTGATTTGTGAGACTACAGAAAAAGTTTTTTTTTTTTTTTAATTTAAGTTCTGTGTCACTGAAAAGGAGAAAGTATATTAAAGCTGACCTTATTGTGTAGAAAATAGAAATATTCAAAGAAATTATTTCCAAGTATTTGGTCATTTGAGATACTGATTTGTGTATAATAAGTAAAATTTAATTGTATTTGCAGATTTGTGGAACTATGCTTCAAAATAAATGTGTTTTGAGAGAGAATATTAGTGTATTTAGAAAAGCCTAACCATATTAATAATCCTAAACTTTGCCCTAATTCTAACTCTAACCCATCCCTAACCCTAACCCTAACACTGACACTTATTCTGACCATAACACTAAACCTAGGTCTAAACCTGACACTAACACTAGACCAAACCCTAACATTAGCCCTAAAAGTAACCTTATAATAAACCTGATTCTACCACTAGCCCTAGACCTAAACCTAATCCTAAATCTTACCTTACTTCTAGCCCTATACTTAAACAAAAACCTAGCCCTAGCCCCAACAATAATGCTTAACCTAATGCAAAGACTAATTCTACCACTAGACATAAACCTAGTCCTAATTCTGGCTTTAACCTTAACCCCAACACTAACCTGAACACAGACCCTGCATTTAACACTAAGCTATATCTAAGCCTCACCCTAACCAAAAACCTAAACCTAACACTAGACATAGCCATAATCCTAACCCTACAACTAGCCCTAATCATAATCCTAGCTCTTACATTACCCATAGCAATAACCCTACACCTTAACCTAACACAAAACGTAGAGTTAATTCTAAGTCTAAACCTAGCCCTACATGTAACCCTAACCCTAACCCTAGCCCTAATCCTAACCCTAACTGTAGCATTAGTCCTAAACTTAACTCAATGCCTATCTTGCCCTAAAGATAAACTTAGACTTATCCCTAACTCTAACCCTAACTCTATCCCTAACCCTAAACTTAACCCTATCCCTAAACCTAGCTCTGAACATACACATTACCCTAACCCTATCCCTAACCTTATTGATAAACCAAGCTGTAACCCGAACCCGAACCCTAACCCGAACCCTAACCAGAAAACTAATCCTAGACTTAACCCTAAACTTAACACTTGCCATAGCCCTAACCCTCTCTCAAACCCTAACATATACCCGAAACCTAAACCTAACCACGCCTTAACCTTAACCCTAAAATAAAATCTAACCCTAAACCTAAACCTAAAATTACATCTAACCATATCCATTACCCTAACCCTTATCCTAACCCTAATGATAAACATAGCCCTAACCCTAACCCTAACCTTAAACCTACCATAATCATTTCCCCAGACATAACGCTGAATCTAACCAAAACTTAGCCCTCGCCCTAAGTCTAGCTTCAACCCTAATCCTTCCCCCAAAAAAACCCTAGCCCAAACTCTACCCCTAATCCTAGCCCTAATCCTAATGGTAAACATTGCCCAAACCCTAGCTCTAACTCTATCCATTACCCTAACCATAACCCTAAACATAATGCTAACTCTAGCTCTAACCATAAATCTACCTCTATCCCTAGCTCTGATTCTAATCTAGCCCTAACATTTACTAAATCCATGAGCGCTAAACTTAACCTAACAGTAAGAAAACTCTAAGCCTAACACTAACCCTAACCCTTGACCTAACGCTAGACTTAGCACTAACCCTAGCTTAAACCCTAACCTGTATCCTAAACTTAACCCCAACCCTAACCCTAGCCTCAACCATAACCCTAACCCTAACTCTAGCCCTAATCCTAAACATAATCCTAGCCCTAACCATAGCTCTAAATCGAACAATTACCCAAACAATATCCATAAACCTAATGCTAACCCTAGGCCTAACCCTAACCCTCTCCATTAACCTAAACCTAACATGAAACCTAAAACTAACCTGAAGCTAAACCTAACCCTATCCCTTATACTAACCCTAAGTCTACCCTAATGCTAATTTGATCACTAACCATAAACCTCAACCTAATCTAAACCTAAAACCTGACCTGATTATTATAATACCCCTAGGTCTAAACCTGAACCTTACCCTAAACCTAACTCTGAATATAGACCTAGCCATCAACCTTACCATAAAACTATCCATAACCATAACCCTAGACCTGATATTATCCCTAGCCCTAATTCTTGCCATACCATAACACAAATGCTAGCCCTCTTTCTAGCCCTAAACCTATCCTTGATCCTAACCCAAACCTCAACTCTAGCCTTATCCCTAATTTTATCCTTCACCCTATATCTGAACCTAGATATAACCCCATTCATTCCCCTAAATCTAACCCTAACTCTAACCCTAGATTTAACCCTTACACTGATCCTAGACATGATCCTAGCCCTAATTTAGCCCTAACGCTAACCCTAACACTAGCACTAATACTAATTCTGTCACCCTAGCCCTATTCCTAGTTCTAAACCTATCCCTTACCATAACCCTAAAACTT
>NW_026007823.1:0-3902 GCF_001458135.2 Marmota marmota marmota
CTTCATACATGTACTTTGGATAATGATGTCCATAACATTCCACCATCCTTGCTAGTCCCCTGCCCCCTCCCTTTCCCTCCCACCCCTCTTCCCTATCTAGAATTCATCTATTTATTCATCCCATGCTCCCCTTCCCTACCCCACTATGAGTCAGCCTCCTTATATCAGAGAAAATATTCGGTATTTGTTTTTTGGGGATTGGCTAACTTCACTTAGCATTATCTTCTCCAATGGCATTCATTTACCTGCAAATGCCATGATTTTATTCTCTTTTGTTGCTGAGTAAAATTTCATTGTGTATATATGCCATGTTTTTTAATCCATTCATCCACTGAAGGGCATCTAGGTCGGCTCCACAGTTTAGCTATTGTGAATTGTGCTGCTATAAACATTGATGTGCCTGTGCCCCTGTAGTATGCTGTTTTTAAGTCCTTTGGGTATAGTTCGAGGAGAGGGATAGCTGGGTCAAAGGGTGGTTCCATTCCCAAATTTCCAAGGAATCTCCATACTGCTTTCTATATTGGCTGCACCAATTTTCAGTCCCACCAGCAATGTATGAGTGTACCTTTTTCCCCACAACCTGGCCAACACTAAGTGAAGAATTATTACTTGTAACTAATCATTTAAGAATCTGGAGTTTTCAAAGTTCAATGGATAGAGTGGGGAAGTCCCTCAAATCATTGCTACTCAATTGATAATTTCCAAATAGTAACATAGGCCTCACCTGGGAAGTTATTAGAAATACAGAATTGCAGGCCCAACTTAGGCCACTGAATCAAAATCTGCATATTACCATGATCCCCAGGTGATTCATATTAAAATCTGAGAACTGCTGCTCTGGGTATTATTTGGGAGTTGAATTTGACTGATTTCAAGTGCCAGAGCCATGCTTCTAGCAGCTCAATCCAGCATCTACCCTCATTCTTAGTTCTGACAGCTAAAATCTTAGGAAATATTAACATGCAATGGTATTAGCTGGTGATCTAATTGACCAGTGTGTATTAAGAACCTACTGTGTAACTAATCTAAGTATTAAGCCTTTAGAGAGAAACAAAATGTATTGTCAAGAATAAATCATGTGGTTGGGAAAAAAAAGAATACAGATACATAGGTGCCATTACACCCCTTGCACCTTCTCTTCCACTCTTTCCACTAATGTATTTCATATTCTTGTCACACCAGGACTGATCCCTGTTCCCCAAATGTGCCCTGTGCTTTTCTGATTTTTTTTTCAATGTTCCCTCTGTCGGGAACTTTGGTTGTCCACCTCAACATCAATGGTTGAAATCCTACACACTCTTCAAGAGCCAGCACCTGCCCACCTTAAATAAGTGTCTACCATTCCCTGAAAGTACATTTCCATATGTGTATCTTTACCATTATCCACTAACATTTGACTTTGGATTATATGAAATGATTAAGTTTTCAAAAGCACACAAACCAACCAACCAAAGCATAATCATCTTTCTCTAAACACAATAATTCCATTAATTCTATTACTTAGGGTTGTCCTTGTTCTTATACGTTTCAGCTCATTTCCAATGTTGAGGAAAAATATTATCAAAATGTATCTCTTGGTTTGAGATCAAATTTTAGAGCTTTGTCAGAATTTTAAATGTTTCATTTATGAATCAAAATATTGTTCCCCAAACACTGAACCTTACAAATAATATTGCTCATGCTTCTATATGGCTCACATAAAACACCTAACACACAAAATCACATAAGCCACGGAAAAGCCCTAATTGCTGAGGAAGCCACCTGCTTTGATGGCAAACACTGAGTGTAATATTCAGTGGGTACTCTAGATGGTAGCATTGTGCATTTTATCCTTTTATTCTTTCTGTTGGTTTTCTAACTCATTTTATACTTCAGGAAAGGCATGTGTGTGGAAGAGAGATAGAAAGTTAAATATTAATAAAAATACAAAGTGAGGTGAAAATTAATAACAATAAAAAATTTTCCAAAATTCTATTGTTTCTCAGGCCAGCTTTCTGTTTCTTTTCCCCAACGCTCAAATTCATAGTCCACATCATTGATTTTACTACTTCAGCTCCCACTCACGTTCCAACACTTTGCAATCTGATTTTGCCCTCCCATCCACCCAATCCCCTGAAATCATTATTTCACTAAGACCTCCAGTGATCGCTGGACCCAACTGCCTCTTCATAAGGCTCATCCTAATTAATTTCTCTGAAACTGCAAGCTGATTGCCCCTCCCTCCTTCCTTCTTTTCTCATAATTTTACAACTTTTTTTATTTTAAAGGGTTTTTTTCCCCCAAACCTACAAAAAGTTGAACGAATACTGCGGAAAGCAGTTACATACCCTTCACTTGGATTGATCAGTTAATATTTCACCATTCCTCCTTCTGTCTCCCTTCCTCCCACTTCCTTTCCATGTCTCCACCATCTCTCTCTCTAGACATCATCACACTCTAAATATTTCAGCATGCATTTCTTATATTGCAGATGTCATTGTAAGTTCTTCAGCATGTCCTAAGAATAAGAAAAGCTTCTTGCAACACCTTCTTCTTGAAACACTTTGCTGTCCTTGCCTTCCTTTGATTATTTTTATACCTCTAGCCACACCTTTCCACAGACATAAGGCAGAAGAAGAGTGGGAGGGCAATAAGAATCTAGTTCTGGTTTAACTACAAACTAGCTCTGTGATTTGAAAGGAAAAAAGTGAAAAACAGCATTACTTAATTATAACAGTAACACGTGCTCACTGGGGAAAATATGAAGTTTAGAGAAGCATTTGACCCTATCAAGTAGAGATGGGTACTCTAAAACATTCCTCTTCTAAAATCTCTTCCAATTCATAATCCATTTTGTATAATTGAATTGATAGGACAGATAAAATATTTTATTCTTTTTTCACAACATTAAAAACAATTATTAAAATTTTCATAAATATTTTTATTAGCCACATATTATTCAAATGAATGTAGTCTTGAAAAAAATAAACATTTCCACTTTAAAAATGAGAAAATGAGAGGCAAAATAAGATAGAGAGCTAAGATAAAGAAGCAAGAAACTTCAGTAACCAGTATTAGCATAAGAATATGGAAAACCATTAAAGAAGACCAGAAATAAAGAGTTACCCATGTCACTCCTCCCTCAACTCTAAACAGTACAATATGGAAACACCTCCAATTTGGGGGGAAGGAGAAGAAACTAAGTACAGGACTTAGAGACTTGGAACTCAATACCAAGCCCAGCATGGTGAAATCCAGTACTGGACAAAGCCCCATAATCCATGTCCCCAGGCTAAAATACACAGATAGAGCCTCCAGACCATCTTTAGCCAGGAGGAAAAGAGGTTGCTTCCACCACCTCTCCCCCAATTCCAGGCAGCACAGAGTGGAGAAAGAATCCGTTTCCTTGGGAAAAGGACATAAAATAAAGAATAGGAATTTGCCTTGGAACTCAGTACTGGGCCAGTGAAACTCTTTACAGGTAGGAGAGGATATCTGTAGCCCCTGTCTTTAGCCCTATGCCTGTGGAGAGCGGTGACAGTGACTGGGAGACCAGTGTTTGAGATTGGGGTCCCCGATGACTTCATGGCTGTGGCATACTTGGTGACTGGGAAAGTTTCTGTGCAAAGGCATAGGATGCCCAGTTGCTGCAGAGATGTCCTCCATGCTAGAGTCTTATCAGCCTTGACTTTATTCTCAGGCACAGCAGTTCCTGAGAATGAAGGAACGTCCTTGCTAAGATAACCACAATGTTTCATCAGTTCCACTGCTCCTGAATTGGCCAGAGAATTAACAACTTTAAACAATGAAATTTTCTTGAGAGCTGCACAATGCTCCTAATATTGCACATTGCAACTGTAGAATGTAACTGAGGAAATAGTTGCATACTGTTGCTAACTCTGTAACTTTCTTGAATACAAAGA
>NW_026007824.1:0-3902 GCF_001458135.2 Marmota marmota marmota
GGGATAAATAAATCTGTTTTAAAAAATAAACTGAGCCTGTCTCAGGTATTTTATAACAGTAACAGAAAATGGATTAATGTACCTATGACCAAAAAGGGCTCAGGATTTCATTTTTTTGTAAGTGAAATTGTACCTCAGGTAGGAATCTCTAAATTGGAAAGAAAATCACTTATTAATATTTTAGCAACTGTTATAAAAAGTTTGAACACTTTGAATTGTCTACTAGCAGTGCAATCTGAGAGGGATTTGGCCTAGGGGGACTCCAGAGGAGAAGTGATCTCTTTGTCCTGCTGTTCATCAGGAAGTCACTTGTGCCCTAACTAGTAAAAAGTGATATTTCTGATAAAAATCTAAATGTTTTTTAAAGAAGAAATGAGAGCCTTTTATCAATGAGCACACCCTACATCATTGACATATTCAGCAGGATAAATCTGGGTTCCCTGGAAGCTTCATCCAGAGGAATTTTGCAGTCCAAGGCTATTATTCATCTTATAGGTATGGCACTTGCCCACTGGTGCAATGTAGTCTCTCAAGGGTTTTAAATGATCTATGACCATGTACCAAGATGCACACCTCTAATCCCAGCAACTTGGGAGGCTGAGTCAGGAGGATTGAAGGTTCCAATACTGAGATCCTCTCCCAAATTAAAAAAGAAAAAGTGTTCAGGATGCAGCTCAGTAGTAAAATGCCTCAAGTTCAATCCCCAGTACCAACATACACACACACACACACACACACACAAACACACACAGTCCAGCAGCCATGTGTGTACCAAATGATTGCCATCAGATTTACACAACTCAAGGAAGCCAACACTGACCACGGCTTAGAATATTCCATGAGCACAGTGTCCCTGCTGATGCTGCTACCGTGAAAGTCTGCAAATCAAAAGAATTTATTTGTACCAAAAACCTGACAAAAATGGAGGCCAAGGGATCATGCAGGAGAAGGTCCTTAAGCTTGATAGTTTGATCAAAGAAACTTTCAGGAGGACTCTGCCCAAACCACCACGTTATCCAAAAGAAATTCTTCCAAACCCCTGACTTTCCAAATAAGATCATAAGATTTTATCTTTGGTTCTCAAGAGATTAATAAAACACAAAATGGGACCCACAAATTCCAAGGAACTCCAGGAGAGCCTTTCTTCTGCACTCCAGCTGAGACTATTATGGTCCATTTTCAAGCACATTTTGAAATTGGTGGGCAAATGATACCAAAGATAATTAAAAATTGTGATGGCTTTCATGTGAATGTTCCAGATGAACAGCTGTCAAAGAGCTTCACTCTAAGAAGTGCATTTCAAGACAGGTGAAGTGGGCCATGCATGTAATTCCAGCTTCCCAGAAGGCTGAGGCAGGAGGATGTCAAGATTCAGATGAGACTTGGCAATTTGTCAAGCCTATTTAAAAATAAAACCAAAATGACTCAGCATGTGGCTTAGTGGTAGAGTACCCCTGGTTCAATGCTCAGTACTGGGGGGAGGTAACTTTTTATGCTTCAGATTAGGTTTATTTGGGGGGGTGAGGCACAAACTGGGATTGAACTCAGGGGGGTACTCGACAACTGAGCCCCATTCTCAGTCCTATTTTGTATTTTTCTTTAGAGACAGGGTCTCACTGAATTGCTTAGTAGTGCCTTGCTCTTACTGAGGCTGGCTTTGGACCTTCAGCCTCTGGAGTTTTAGGTTGGGTTTAACAAGGTCTCTGATTACTTGAAAAAAAGGAAAACTTAGTCATCTATGATAAAAGTTGAAGTACTATTTCCTATGACACAACATTCTGTATTAGCTTTCAAAATCTGTCATCACTCTGGCTAAATGACTTATCTTTTATAATGATCTAGACCCTACTTTCACTAAGTGCTTTAAACCTTTTGAGATTGTTGACTAACTTCTCTAGGATCAAATTCTACATTGTCACTTGACCTTGAGCTAACATTGGGATATTACAGAGGGCTCCAGAAATTCTTAAGGGATTTCTAGAAGAGAGATATTAACCCAATTAGCCTAATTTGATATGATGGGAAACCCTGTCAAATAAGACATAACTTTTTCAAGTTATATTTATTTGGCTGTTTATTAATATTTGCTTCAAAATTGCACTAAATTCATTAAAAAACTAACATATTGTCAGACATAGTTCTGGACACTATATTAAAACAACCAAATCACCTTGTTAATAGCTGGTTACAGCATATTACCAACAGATTTTTAACCATGGCTCTTCTAAGTGTTTATCATATGAATTACCATTTGGATTTTTTTCCTACAAGTAACTACAATCAGATTCATGGAAACAAACAAACAACCTCTAACAACTATACTTGAACACAGGTTTTGGATTTACAGGTTTGTTTCTTTTTGGTGCTATGGATCAAACCCAGGGCCTTGTACATGCTAGGCAAATGCTGTACCTTTTAAATTTTTTAATTTGAAATGGGGTGTGATGGTGAACACTTATTATCCCATCTACTTAGGAGGCTAAGGCCAGAAGATCTCAAATTCAAGGCCAGTCTCAGCAATTTAGCAAGAACCTGTCTCAAAATAAAAAAAAAATAATAAAATAAAAATAAAATAGTCTGGCAGTGTAGCTCAGTGGTACAGTGCCCCTGGGTTCAATCCTCGGTACCAAAACTACAAAAATGAATAATTTAATTAGTTAATTGAAATGAAATTAAAAGGGCTGGGGATGCAGCTCAGTGGTACAGCTCCCCTGGGTTCCATCCCCAGTGCCAAAGGAAAAGAAAATAATATCAGTACCTACATTGTTTTAAAAAATTAAAAGGAGACTGTGGCAGGAGGTTGGCAAGTTTGAGGCCAGCCTCAGCAGCTTAGTGAGAAACTAAGCAATTCAGTGAGAACCTGTCTTTAAATTAAAAAAAAAAATAGAAAGGGCTAGGGATCTGGCTCAGTGATAGAACACCAATGGGTTTAATCCCCAGTACAAAGAGACAAACTGAAGAATTCTTTTTCTAAGCCTTGAAGACTGATTCCACCCTCTTTGTCCATGACTCCTCTCTGAGTAGGCCTAGATATGCTGCAAGGTAACTGGATACCTATGTGACTGTTGGCAGTTGGATATCTGGTGTCCATTCTGTTTTCTTCACAGGTTATGCTACTGTCTTCAAAAACCTGTTTTCTCTCTGGAATTTTTTAAAATTATTTTTTAAATAATTTTGATATGGCCAAGGTTTCCTTTACAATGATAATTTGGACTTTTAGTTTTTATTAGTTTATGGATTAAGGGTTTTTCTGTCTCACAGGCAGGAACAGGAGGGTCACATATGGGCAAAATTCAGTCCATGGTGTGAAGTGCATGGACAGAGGCATCCCTAACCCTCACTATCCCTGATTCTGTGCTCATGCATGAAAATCTGACTATATCAGTTAATCTGGAGAAAGAAAATCCAATCAGGGTTACATGGGTGGAGATTGGGAATGTGATAAGATACTGCTTTCTGATGGCATGCTAGTCAACAGGTGGAGTTGGGGGCGTGGTCAGGGAGGTCAATAAAAGCTTCTTCAGAGCCAGAGGAGAAACACAAGTGTCCTGGAGCCCAAGAGTCCAACCCTGGCATGCTGAAGATCCCAGCCTGGCCCATCTGCTCAGATCCTATAAGTCAATCACCGCCCTGAGCACTACCCCATTCCCATCTCATCTGTGTGGAGGCAGGAACAATTTTGTGTTATTTGATTTTTTCTCATGCACCAATTTAAGACTTAGATTTTGCCTCTCAGTGTGATTTTACCTTTATGCTGAACATTAGGATTTCCACTTTAGTTTATTGTTGCGTTGTCGCGCGACTTCTTGCCCGCAAGAAAGACGCAACCCAAGAATCTTCTTTCAACAACTTTATTCAGGCCCCTGATAGTTCTGCTTCTTAGTCTCCGAATCTCTTTTTGA
>NW_026007825.1:0-2864 GCF_001458135.2 Marmota marmota marmota
GAAGCTGGAAATCAAACAGGGTTTGTGCTAGCTGCTTGAAACTTTACACACTCAATCAGTTCTCAATGAGCATTCTCTGGTTTGTTTCCTGTGAAGTATCCCTAAGCTGAAGTAGAAAGAAACAACTTTATCTCTGAGTGCTTTAGGAACTGGCAAAAAACACATGTACTGAAAGAGCTTCAATTTTTTTTTTGGTTGGATTACTTTGATACTGTACAGGATTTATCTTTGACCAACCTTAGTAGGCTTCCCAAGTATGGGTCTTCAAGGTTCACTGGCTCAGTGTCAGGAACAGTTTGAATTTTTATTTTTCACTACATTATGCCTTATAGGTGAGAATGGAAAAATAGATGGAAATCAACCAGGGTTGGTGCTAGTTGTATGAAACTTCACACACTCAATCACTTCCCTGTGGGCATGCTCTGTTTTTTTCCTTGTGAAAGGACCTTAAGCTGAAGCATGAAAAAAACCATTTATCAAAGAGCACTTTAGGAGAAAACAGGGGAAATAGGCTTGTACTGAAACGTCTTCCCCAATTATTGGTCAGCATTTTTGATACTGGGTAGGATTCATCTGTTACCTTTTCCTACTAGGTACCTCAAGTTTGGGACTTTTATGATCAAGCTTTATAAACAGGAAAGGCTTAGTTTTAGGATTAGGCTTAGGACTAGAGTTAGAACTAATGTTTGGGTTAGAGTTAGTTTTGTTCAAATTTATTTGATACCAGTCAGGATTCATCTTTTACCTAGCATTACCGTATTTCCCAAGTTGGGCCTTCTCAGTTCAAGGTTCACTGTCAAGAACAGTTTGTGTTTTAAGGTTACACTTCATCTTGACTTCTATGGGTTAGGGTTAGTGTTAGGGCTATGCCTCAGGTTTTTTTTTGGGGGGGGGTTAGGGCTAGGGTTAGGGCTAGATTTTGAATTAGTATTAGGGTTAGGGCTAGTGTTAGGGTGAGGTTTAGGCTTAGGGTTAGGGTTAGATTTAGAGTTAGGGTTGGATCCAGCGTTAGGGTTAGGGCTTAGGGTTAGTGTTATGGTAAGGGATAGGGTTAGAACTAGGGAAATGGCTAGGACTATAGTTAGATTTATATGTAGGACTAGGCTTAGGGTTAGAGTTAAAGATAAAATAGGGCTCAGATTAGGGATAGGGTTAGTATTAGGGATAGGCCTAGGGGTAGGAATAGGTTTAGGATTAGTATTGGGGTTAGGATTAAGTTTAGGGAAATGGGTGGGGTTATAGCTAGCTCTAGGGCTAGGGTGAGGGTTAGAATTAGGATTATGGCTAGGGTTAGTGTTTAGGTTAGGAATAAGGCTAGGTTTAGGGCTAGGGTTTCTGTTAGGTTCAGGGCTAGAACTAGGGCTAGGGCTAATGTCAAGTCTAGGGTTATAATTAAGGATAGTTTTAGGGTTTGGTTATGGCTAAGTCTAATGTCAGAGCTATGTTTATGGTAAGGGTCAGGTTTAGAGTTAGGGGTATTATTAGGGTTATGGTCAAGGTTACAATTTGGTTTATGTCAAAGTTTAGATTTAGGGCTTGTATTAGTGTTAGGCTTAGGCTTAGGTTTAGGGTAAAGGATAGGGTTAGGTTTAGCAATAGGGTTAAGTTTAGCATTAAGTTAGGGTTATGTTTAGTATAATGGATATATTTAGAGCTAGGGTTAGGGCTAGATTATGGTTTGGATTAAGTCTAAAATTAGAGTTAGGTTTAGGGCTAGGGTTTGGTTTACAGTAAGTGTTAAGTTTAGGGCTAGGGTTATGTTTAGGTTAGGGTAAGGGTTAGTATTTGAGCTAGGGTTAGGGCTGTCACGAGGGATAGGTTTACATATAGGTCTAGGGATATGTTTATGGTTAGGGTTTGGTTTAGGGTTCGGGTTATGGCTAGAGATTTCATTATTTAGGGTTAGGTTTATTGTAATGGATAATGTTAGATTTAGGGTTAGAGTTAGGGTTAGGTTATGGATTCGGGCTAGTCTTAGGATTAGGTTTAATGTAAGGCTTAATGTTTCAGCTAGGGTTAGGGCTATGGTGAGGTTTAGGTTTATGGTTAGGTCTTGGGATACATTTATTGTTAGGGTTAGGTTTAGTGTTAGGGATAGGGTTATAATTAGGGTTAGGGTTAGGGTTAGGGTAATTTACAGGGTTAGAACTAATGTTTGAGTTAGGATTAAGGTTATATAAGAGCTAGGGTTAGGGTTATGGTTTAGGATAGGGATAGAGTAATGTTTAGGGTAAGGGTTTGGCTTTGAGCTAGGGTTAGGTCTAAGGCAAGGGTTAGTGTTAGGGTTAGTGTTATGGCTATGGTTAGGGTTAGGTTTATGCTTAGGGCTAAGTTTAGGCCTAGGATTATGGCTAGATTTTGTGTTAGGTTTAGGGCTAGGGTTAGGATTATGGTTAGGGTTAGGGCTACTGTTTGGGTTAAGATTAGGGTTAAAATAGGGTTAGGGCTAATGTTATGTTTAGGGCTAGTATTAGGGTTAAGGTTATGGCTAGGTCTAATGTTAGGACTAGGTTTTGGGTTAGGATCAGGTTTAGAAATAGGTTAATATTAGGGTCAGGGTCAGTGTTCCGGATAGGATTAGGGTTAGGGTTAGAGCCAGAATTAGGACTAGTGTAAGGTCTAGGGGTAGGGTAAGTGTTTAGTTTAGGTTAAGGTTTATTGTTAGGGCTAGAGCTAGGATTTTGTTTAGGTCTAGGACTAGAATTATAGCTATATTTAGGATTAGTTTTGGGTCTAGGTCTAGTGTTAATGTTGGGTATAGGTATAGGCTTACCGGTAGTGCTAGTGTTAGGGTTTGGTTTAGATTTAGGGTCTGGTTTAGACCTAGGGTTACTGTTAGGATCAGAATAAAGGTCAGGGTTAGC
>NW_026007825.1:6795-10851 GCF_001458135.2 Marmota marmota marmota
GGTTATGGTTATTTTTAGGGGAAGGGATGAGGTTTTGGCTAGGTTCAGGGCTAGGGTGAAGATTAAAATTAGGTATAGGAAAAGGGTGCATGTCCAGGTTAGGATTAAGGCTAGGTTTATTGTTAGGATGAGGGCTAGGTTTGTGTTAGGGTTAGAGCTAGGATTAGGGCTAGGGCTAATGTCAGGTCTAGTGTTATGGTTAGGAATAGCGTTAACTTTAGGTTTATGTCTAGGTTTAGTGGAAAGTTAGGTTTAGGGTAAAGGTCAGGTTTAGAGCTAGGTGTATTATTATGGTCAGAGTCCAATTTAGGGTTTGGTTAAGGATAAGGTTTAGGTTTAGGGCTCAAATTAGCATTAGGGTTAGGGTTAAAGTAATGGATAGTGTTAGGTTTAGGGATCAGGTTAGGTTTAGAGTAATAGATAGGTTTAGTGTTAGCGATAGGATTAGGGTTAGGCCTAGGATTAGCATTTGGGTTAGGTTTATGTTTAGGGTAAAGGATAGGGTTAGTGCTAGTGTTAGGCCTTGTGTTAACATTAGGATTTTGGCTAGGTTTAGAGATAGGCCTAGGGTTAGTTTTAGTGTTAGGTTTAGCAGAAGTGTTAGGGTTTGAGCTAGGGTTAGAGCTAGGGTGTGGATTAGGGTTAGAGTCAGGGCTACGGTTAGGTTTAGGGTTAGGGTTATGGCTTGGGTTAGCATTAGGATTAGGGTTATGTTTAAGGTAATGGGTAGAGTTTGTGCTAGTATTTGTGCTATGGTTACAGTTAGGATTAGGGCTAGGTTTAGGGTTAGGTTGAGGGTTAGGGCTATTGTTATGTTTAGGGTAAGGATTAGAGTTTGAGTATGGTTAGGTCCAGGGCTAGTGTTAGTGTTAAGGTTAGTACTAGGGATAGGGTAAGGGTTATGCTTAGGTCTAGGTTTAGGGTTAGGATTAGGGTTAGGTTGTGTGTGAGGTTTAGGGCTAGCATTAGGTGTATTGGTAATGTTAGAGCTAGGGTTATGGTTATGGGTAGATTTAGGGTTTGATTAGTGTTAGGGTTAGTTTTTTCGGTTAGGATAAGTTTTAGAGCAAGGGTTTGTGTTAGGGTAAGTGTCTAGGTTTAAATCTAGGGTTATGGTTAGAGAATGATTTAGGGTTATGTTTATACTTAGGTCTAGTGTAAGGGTTAGATTTAGGGTAAGGGTAAAGTTTAGAGCTAGATGTATTATTAAGTTCAGGATATGGCTTACAGTTTAGTTAGGTAAAGATTTATGTTTAGGGCTTTAATTAGCGTTAGGATTAGAGGTAAGGTTAGGGTAATGAATAGGCTTAGGATTAGGGTACAGGTTAGTTTTAGGGTAATGGATAGGTTTAGGGATTGTGATAGGGTTATAGTTAAGCCTAGGGTTAGCATTAGTGTTAGGATCATGGTTAGGGTAATGGATAGGATTAGATCTAGGGTTAATGCTAGGGTTATGGTTAGTATTAGGGCTAGGGCTATGGTAGTGTATATAATTAGAGCTATGGTTAGTGCTATGGGGTTAAGTTTGGGATTAGGGCTAGGCTTATGTTAGGGTTTGGGATAGGGCTATGGTTATGTTTAGTGTAAAGTTAGGCTTTGAACTAGGGTTAGGTCTAACGGGAGGGTTAAGGTTAGGCTTAGGGCTACGGTTAGTTTAGGGTTACACTTAGGGCTACGTTTAGGCCTAGGATTAGGGCTAGGTTTTGTGTTATTTTAGGTCTAGTGTTAGGGCCATAGGTAGTTAAGAGCTAGGATTATGATTAGGGCTAGTTTTAGGGTTATGGTTATGGCTAGGTGTAGAGTTATGATTAGGTTTTGAGTAGGGTGAGCTTTGGAGCTAGGTTTATGTTAGGGTCAGGGTCAGTGTTCAGGTTACAGTGAGTGTTGGGGTTAGTTCCAGAATTAGGACTAGGGTTAGGTCTAGAAGTATGGTTAGTGTTTGGGTTATGTTAAGGATGATTGTTAGGGCTAGGGCAAGGTTGTTGTTCAGGTCTAGGGCTAGAGTTGTGGCTAGATTTAGGATTAAGATTAGATCTAGGACTAGGGTTAGGTTTAGGTTTAGGTATAGGATTACCAGTAGGGCTATTGTTAGGGTTCAGGTTCGGGTTAGGGTCAGGTTTATACTTACGGTTATTGTTAGGGTCAGTATAAGTTTCACGGTTAGGATTAGGGTTTGGGTTATGGTTAGAGATAGAATGAGGGCTAGGGTTAGGACTAGTAATAGGGTTAGGATTTGGGGTAGGCTATGGATTAGTTAGGACTAGGGTTAGCATTAGGTTTAGGGTTTGGCTTAAGGTAACAAATAGGATAAGAGCTAGGTTTAGGTCAAGGGTTACGGATGGGCTTATGGCTAGGATTAGTGTTAGGGTTAAAGCTAGGTTTAGCGCTCAGATTAGGGCCAGGTTTTGGTTTAGGTTAGGGCTAGTGTTAGGGCTACAGCTAATGTATGAACTAGAGTTATAATTAGGGCCAATTTTGGGGTTAGTGTTATGGCTAGGTCAAGTGTTAGGGTTAGGATTAGTGTTAGCATGATGTTTATAGCTAGAGTTAGTGTTAGGGTCAGTGTTCAGGTTACAGTTAGCTTTAGGGTTAAAGCCAGAATTATCACTAGGGTTAGGTCTAGGGGTAGGGTTAGTGTTTGAGTTAGGTTAAGGTTTATTATTAGGGCTAGGGCTAGGTTTGTGTTTAGGATTAGGGCTAGAGATATGGCTACATTTAGGATTAGGTTTAGGTCTAGGGCTAGTGTTAGTGTTAGGTTTAGGAATAGGTTTATTTCTAGTGCTAGTGTTTGGGTTCAGTATTGGATTAGGAGCAGGTTTAGACATAAGGTTACCATTAGAATCAGAATAAGTATCAGGTTTTAGTTAGAGTTAGGGCTAGGTTATAGTTATGTCCAATGTTTGCAGTAGAGTTACAATTTGGGCTAGTTATAACATTGGGGTTAGGACTAGGTCTTATGTTAGGGTTAGGTTTAACATTAGGGTGATGTTTAAAGATAGGGTTAGTATTAGGGTCAAAATTATGGTCAGGTGTAGTTTTAGGGTTAGGGTTTGGGCTCAAGTTAGGGCTAGGGTTAGGGCTAGGTGTAGGGTTAGGTTAAGCTTTAAAGTTAGGACTATGGCTCAGTTTTATTTTAGGGCTAGTGCTATGGTTAGGGCTAGTTTTAAGATTAGCATTAGTTTTAGGATTAGTGTTAGGGTTAGGTTTAGTCTCAGGTTTAGAGTTAGATATAGAGTTAGGATTAGATCTAGGGTTAGGTCTAGGGCTAAGGATATGGTTAGCATTGGTTCTAGGTTTATAGATAGGATTAGGGCTATGATAAAAATAGGGTTAGAACTAGGGATGGGGCTAGGGCAAGAGTAAGAGTTAGTCTTAGGGCTACGCTTTGGTTTTGGTTAGGTATAGGGCTTAATTAGGACAAAGAATAGGGCTAGGTTTATGTTTATGTTTAGGCCTAGGGTTAGTTTTGGCTTAGGGTGAGGTTTTGTGTAAATGATGGGGTTAGAGCTAGGTTTAGAGCTAGGACAAAGGTTAGAATTAGGGTTAGGGTTAGGGTTTCATTAGAGTTATGATTAAGGCTAGGTTAAGGGCTAGGATGAGGGCTAGGGTTTGGTTTTGGTTAGGGCTAGGATTAGTGTTAGGGAAAATGTCAGTTCTAGGGTTAAGTTAGGGATAGTTTTAGGGTTAGATTTATGGTTATGTTTAGTGTAAGGGTTAGATTTAGGGTAAGGGTCAAATTTAGAGCTAGGGGTATTATTAGGGTCAGGGTCATGTTTAGGGTTTTGTTTAGATTAGGTTTTATGGTTAGGGCTCAAATTAGCATTACGGTTTGGGTTAGGGTAATGATAGGGTTAGGTTTAGTGTTTATGTTAGGTTTAGCATAATGGATAGGGTTACGGTTAGGCATAGGGTTAGATTTAAGTCTAGGGTTAACATTAGAATTCCGGCTTGTTTAGGGTAATTGATAGGGTTATAGCTAAGTTTAGGGCTAGGGTTATGGATAAGATTATGGCTAGGGATAGGGTTAGGGTTAGGGTTAGGGTTAGGGTTAGGGTT
>NW_026007825.1:17216-22679 GCF_001458135.2 Marmota marmota marmota
GATATTTATAGCTCAGGTTTGTGTTACAATAAGGGTCAGGTCAGGGTTCATTTTAGGGTAGGCATAGGACTCAAATTATTGTGAGGGTTATTCTTAGCATTCAGTTTAAGGTGATGGAAGTGTTTAGAGCTAGGTTGAGTGTTAGGATATGAGTCAGGGTCAGTGTTAGTTTTAAAGTTAGTTTAGAACTCGAATTAGGGCTAGGGATAGGTCTAGGTTTAGTGTTACGGTTTGGTTTAAATTAATGTTTAGGGTTAGGGCTATTGCTTGGTTTTGGTTTAGTCCTAGGGTTAGGTTTAGGGCTTGTGTAAGTGTTAAGCTTAGGCTTAGGGTTAGGGTTAGATTTGAAGTTAGGGTTAGATCTAGGGTTAGGGCTGGGACTAAGGATAGGGCAAGGGTTGGAGCTACGGATATGGTTACAGTAAGGGATAGGGTTAGAACTAATGATAGGTTAAGGACAAGAGTTAGAGTGAGTCTTAGGGCTAGGGTTAGTGTTAGGGTTAGAAATAGGGCTAAATTGGTGGTAGGATTGGTGCTTGGTTTATTGTTTGGCTTAGGCCTAGAGTTAGGGTTAGGGTTAAATTAAGGGTAAGAAATGGCATTATAGCTAGGTATAAAGGTTGGGTGAGGGTTAGAATTAGGGTTAGGGGTAGGGTTAGGGGTAGGTTTATAATTAAACCTAGGTTTAGGGCTAGGATGAGGGCTTGGGTTTGTTTTAGGTTTAGGACTAGGATTAGGACTAGGGCTAATTTCAGATCCAGAATTACGGTTAAAGATAGTTTTAGGGTTAGGATTATGGCTACGTCTAGGGTAAGGGTTAGGTGTAGGGTTATGTTCAAGTTTAGATCTAGGGGTTTTATTAGGGTCAAGGTGAGGGTTAGGGTTTGGGATAGGTTAAGGTTTAAAATTAGGACACTAATTAGTGTTAGTGTTAGGGTTACAGTAATGATAGGGTTAGGTTTAGGTTCAGGTTAGGTTCAGGGAAATAGATTGGGTTAAGATTAGGTATAGGTTTAGTTCATGCCTAGGGTTAGCATTAGGGTTATGGTAATGGATAGAGTTAGAAATTGGTTTAGGGCTAGGTTTATGGTTATGAATAGGGTTAGGGTTAAAGCAAATATTAGGGCTAGGTTTGGGGTTAAGTTGGGCATAGTGTTAGGGTAAGGGCCAATGTAAGTACTGGGGTGATGTTTAGGGCTAGTTTTAGGGTTTTAGGGCTAGAGTTAGTGTTAGGGATAAGTTTAGAGTTAGGGTGATGTTTAGAGCTAGTAGTGTTAGGGTCAGTGTCAGGTTCAGTGTTAGTTTAAGGGTTCAGCTTACAACTCATATTAAGGCTAGAGTTAGGGCTAGGTTTAAGGTTAGGGTTTGGTTTAGGTTAAGGGTTATAGCTATAGCTAGGTTTTGTTTTAGGGCTAGGGCTAGGGTTAGGGCTAGTTTTAGGATTAGTGTTATGGTTTGGGCTAGTGTTAGGGTTTGGCTTAGTCTTCAAGTTAGGGCTCGATATAGAGTTAGGTTTTGTCTAAGGTCAGTGCTAGGGCAAAGAATAGGGCAAGGGTTAGGGCTAGTGTTAGCGTTATGGTAAGGGATATGGTTAGAACGAGTGAAAGGTCTAATGTGAGAGTTAGAGTTAGTCTTAGGACTAGGGTTAGTGATAGGGCTAAATTAGGGCTAAGTTTAGGGCTAGGGTTAGTGTCAGGGTTAGGCCTAGAGTTTGGGTTAGGGTTGTAATTAAGGCTACATTTAGGGTTAGGATAAGGGCTAGGTTTTCTGTTAGGGTTAGAGCTAGAATTATGGCTAGAGCTAATGTCAGGTCTAGGGTTAGACTTAGGGATAGTTTTAGGGAAAGTTTTATGGCTAGGTCTATTGTAATTGTTAGGTATAATATAAGAGTCAGGTTTAGAGCTAGGGGAATTATTAGGGCCAGTGTCAGTGTTAGGGCTTGATTTAGGTTTAGTTTAGGTTTATGGCTTGAATTAGAGTTAGGGTTAGGTTTAGAGGTAGGGTAAAGATAGGGTTAGGTTTAGAGTTCAGGTTAGGTTTAGGGTAATTGATAATTTTGGGTATAGTGATAGGGTTAGGGTTAGTCCTAGGGTTAGCATTAGGATAAAGGTTATGTTTATGGTAATGGATGTAGTTAGAGTTAAGGTTAGGGCTAGGGTTATGGTTAGGATTAAGTCTTTGGTTAGGGTTAGGGTGAGGGTAAGGATTAAGGCTAGGTTTATGGCTCCAATGAGGGTTTGTGTTAGGGCTAGGGCTACGATTAAGGCTAGGGCTAATGTAAGGCCTAACATTACATTTAAGGGTAGTTATAGGTTTTGGTTATGAATAGCTCTACTGTAAGGGTTAGGTTTAGGGTAAAGGTCAGGTTTAGAGCTAGATGTATTATTATGGTCAGGGTCAGGATTAGGGATTTGTTTTGGTTAAGGTTTAGGGTTAAGACTCAAATTAGCATTAGGTTTAGGGTAATGAATATGGTTAGGCTTAGGGTTCAGGTTAGGTTTAGGGTTGTGAATAGCCTTAGGGATAGCTATACAGTTAGGTTTAGTCCTATTGTTAGCATTTGGGCTAGGCTTATGTTTAGGTAAATGATAGGATTATAGCTTGGGTTAGGGCTTCATTTATGGTTAGGATTAGGGCTAGTGTTAGGGTTAGGGTTATGATTAGGCCTAGGGTTAGGGTTAGGTTTGGGGTAAGTGTTATGTTTGGAGCTAGATTTAGGGCTAGGGTGAGGGTTAAGTTAGAGCAGGTCTAGGGTAAATGTTAGGATTAGGGCTATGTTTAGCTTTAGGGTTAGGGTTAGAGTTATGGTGATAGAGAGTTAGAGCTAGGGTTTGGGCAATGGTTACAGTTAAAATTAGGGTTAATGTTAGGGTTAGGGATAGGGCTATGTTAATGTTTAGGGTTAGATTTAGGGCTCAGTTTAGAGGTAGTGTTAGGGTTAGAGTTACTTAAATTTCTTTGACATTAAACAAAGACGAGTGGGGGGAGAGAAAGGGAGAGAGAAGGGAAAGCATATGGAAATGGTAGGAGACCCTCAATGTTACACAAAATTACATAAAAGAGGATGTGAGGGGAAAGGGGGGAAACAAAGGAGAGAATTGAACAACAGCAGATGAGGTAGAGAGGGATGATGGGAGGGGAGGGGAGGGGGATAGTAGGGGAAAGGAAAGGTAGCAGAATACAACAGTCACTAATATGCCACTATGTAAAAATGTGAGTGTGTAACCGATGTGATTCTGCAATTTGTATTTGGGGTAAAAATGGGAGTTCATAACCCAATTGAGTCAAATGTATGAAAGATGATATATCATGAGCTTTGTAAAGTTTTGAACAACCAATAAAAAATATAAAAAAAATTCTTTGATACAATCCAGGATTCATCTTTAACTAACTTTACTCTTTTTCCCAGGTTTAGGCCTTTTGGTTCAAATGTTTGGTGTCAGGAACAGTTAGTATTTTCATTTTACTTCATTTTGACCTATACGAGTAAATGTAAATGGAATTGTAAATCAAACATTGTTTATGCTAGCTGCTTGAAACTACACTCACACACTCAATTCTTTGTGGGGACACTGTGGTATGTTGCTTATGAGTGTAGGCCTAACCTGAAACATGCAAAAATAACTTTTGCTGAGAGCCCTTTAGGAGAAAGCAGGGAATATGCATGCACTGAAATTCCTCCCATAATTATTTTGGCAGATGTGTTTGATACTGAGTAGGATTCATTATTTACCTTGCCCCACAAGTGTGGGACTTCTAGAATCAATGGTTATCTAATCAGGTTAGGGTTAGTGTTAGGATTAGGGTTAGGGCTAGGGTTAGATGTAGTGTTAGGGTGAGAGTAAATTTTGTACAAATTTCTTTGATACTTGGAAGGAGTCATCTTTTACCTAGCCTTAATATGCTACTCAAGTTTGGGACTTCTCATTTCAATGGTTTGCTAATAGGGACACTCTGTATTTTAAGGTTTCACTTCATATTAACGTATATATGAAAATGAAAATGGAGGTTGAAATCAAGCCGGGTTGCTGCTAGCTGCTTGAAACTTCAAACACTCAATCAGTTCTCTGTGGGAACACTCTGGTTTGTTCCTTGTGGATGTAGCCCTAAGATGAAGATGGCAAAAACAACTTATCTGAGAGCCCTTTAGCAGAAAACAGAGAAATATGCATGAACTGAAATACCACCTCAATTATTTGGTCATATTTCTTTGATATTGCATAGGATTCATCTGATAGGTTATCCCACTAGGATCACTAAGTTTGGGACTTCTAGGATCAACGTTTTTTCAAACAGGTTAGAGTTGTGTTAAGGTTTGTGTTAAGGCTAGTGTTAGAGCTAGTATTAGGGTTAGAGTTAGTTTGTTCAATTTTTTTTGACACTGGGTAGGATTCATTTTTCTCCTATCCATACTATACTCCACATGTTTGGACCTCCTAGGTTCAATTGTTCACTGTAAGGAACAGTTTGTATTTTAAAGTTTCAGTTCATTTTTTTCCTTAACAGGTAAATGGAAAAGGAGCTGGAAATCAAACAGCATTGGTGCTAGCTGCTTGAAACTTCATACTCCATCAGTTTTCTGTGAGCAATCTCTGGTTTGTTCTTGTGACAGTTGGCTTAAGCAGAAGCATGTAAAAACAACTGTATCCAATAGTCTTTTAGGAGATAACAGGGAAATATGCATGTACTTATATATTCCATCAACTTTTTGAACAGATTTCTTTGATACTGTGCAGCATTCATCCATTAGCTTGCCCCATTAGGCTACCCAAGTTTGGAAATTCTACAGTCAAAGATTTCATAAAAAAGTTAGCGTTAGGGGAAGAGCTAGGATTGGAGTTAGTGTTAGGGTTAGAGTTAGTTTTATTCAAAATTCTTTGACACTTGGCAGGATTTATCTTTTAGCTAGATTTCCCCTGTTCCCCAGGTTTAGGCCTTCTCTGTTCATAGGTTCTCTGTCAGGAACATTTGTATTTTAAGATTTCAATTCATTTTGACCTATACGGGAAAGTAAATGGAGTTGAAAATCAAACAGGGTTCGTGCTAGCTGCTTGAAACTTCACACACTCCATCAGTTCTCTGTAGGGACTCGGGTATGTTCCTTGTAAAAGTAGGCCTATGCTTAAGCATGAAAAAACAACTTAATCTGAGAGTCCTTTAGGAGAAAACAGGAAAATATTCATGTACTGAAATATCTCCCATAATTATTTGGTAAGATTTGTTTGATGTTGTGTAGGATTCATCACTTAGCTTGCCCCACAAGGCTCCACAAGTGTGGGAATTATAGGATCAATGGTTCTCTAATCAGGTTATTGTTAATGTTAGGTTTAGGGTTACGGCTACGTCTAGGGTTAGGGGTAATGTTAGGGTGAGAGTTAGTTTTGTTCAAATTTATTTGATACTGGGCAGGAGTCATCTTTTATCCAGCCTTAGTATGTTCCCAAGGTATGTTCTTCTCAATTC